>NW_028260560.1:0-40026 GCF_056163025.1 Triticum urartu
CATTAACACAGCAGTAGATATGGGTCCTTTGAGAATACGCCTCCTCAACGACCAATGGTTAACAGCGATTCTGTGGAGCGGTTTTGCGAGAATAGTTAATAATGAGATCATCATTTTAGGAAATGATGCGGAACTGGGTAGTGATATTGATCCGGAAGAAGCTCAAAAGGCACTTGAAATAGCCGAAGCTAACTTGAGTAAAGCTGAGGGTACGAAAGATTTGGTTGAAGCGAAGCTCGCTCTCAGACGAGCTAGGATACGAATCGAGGCTGTCAATTGGATTCCCCCATCCAATTGAAGACAATCCAGTGGTTTATAGTTGATACAAAGAAAAAGGGAAGAGGGGTAGAAAAAGTTATTAGATAGCGAAGCGAAGTAAGTCCAATGCTATCTAGTAATTTTTCTACCTACTTACCTACTATTGGATTTGAACCAATGACTCCCGCCGTATGAAAGCAATACTCTAACCACTGAGTTAAGTAGGCAATTTATCACCACAAAGGAAGACCCATTACTTCGATCGATTATATATTGAATCCCTTTTCTAAGCAATACCGCTCTGTTATTGGTCTGTTATATACTAAATACTAAACTAAATACTAAACAGATACAGATCAAAGGGGTATCCTCTGGCATTAGAAAATATTCATCTTGACAAGAAATTATCTATATGTTAAGATATCTCTGATAAGGGCTATAGCTCAGTTCGGTAGAGCAACTCGTTTACACGTGCGCCAATGCTTTTCAAAGGAGCTTATTATGCAATGAACATAATCGATCTTATTGCAAAATCAATGTCTTACTTCATAGATTCGAGAGAATAGGAGAACAGTAGCCTGACAAACAGTCGGTTCAGTCCGATTCAGGTGCCAATTCAGGTGCCTAATCAAATAGAACCCTTATGGATTTGCTAGTTGATAAGGTAAATATCCAGCCCACTAAATGCTAGGCGTAATGAGGATAAGGGCCTCCAAAAAACTTCTTTTCGTTCTATGAACTTTAAGGTGTATGAAGTCTCATAGTTAACTCTTGCAGTGGAACGATAGAGACTCCATTTCACTTAGGTTGATTTAATTTAGACCGGAGGCAGACCTAAGTCAAGGTAATCCTCCTTTGAAACACTTTGGTATTGCTCCTAGATAGATCATAATACAAAAAATCAATCAGAGCACAGGGAGCCATCTCATTATCTTTCCGTAAAGAAAAACTATGGTGGACTAACTGATCTTTAAATCAGTTTATGAAAGAGCCCAATGCAAAAAAATGCATGTTGGGTCTTTGAAACAGTTCAAATCATTTCGATAATAATCCGTTTGATCTGTTTTACCGAGAAGGTCTACGGTTCGAATCCGTATAGCCCTAATATGCCCTTTTTTAGATTTTAGGATCTCTATCCTATGTTTTCTTTAGTTTAGTATAGTTTTCATTTTCTCATTAGTATTTGTTTATAGACTGGATAGGCGCCTGCGACATAGAATAGAGATAAAAGCATTACCAAAGGCTCATTCATCGAAAATCAAAATCATACAGACAGGAAAAGAAAAACGAATTTCTATCAAATCAATAGAAGAAAGGATCCTTTCCCTGATTTGAATCCCGTCCTCCTTCAAATAGGATATCTCTAGACTTCCCTATAATAACTGCAATGATTTTATCCATTTTGCGAATTCCTACTTTGTTTTAAGTATATTTATTACTTTGTTTATAGATACATTATGTAAATTGATCAACTTTAAATAGAAAAAATAAAGTAAAGAGTAAATAAGAAAACAGAATATTCTGTCTCATAGTTCTGAAATAGAGTTCTTTATTTTTATTTTATAGTATTACTTCTCATTAATTATACTGCATAGATTAGTCCTACTATCTTAATTAGGTTCTAATTTAGTAGTATTCTCATTTTTATTTAATAGTCTCTTATTATTTTATTATTAAATATTAAATAAAGGATAGAGCTATTCTTTTTTCTAGAGATTCTAGAGAAAGCGAGACAAAGTGAAACGAGAAAGTTTTCTTTATATAAGAATTAGATCTACATACACCATATCTAAATAGAATGGAAATCCAAAAGAAAGGGAGTTGGGATTCCATTGGATGAATCTTTAAAGAAGATGCAGCACAGAGGAAACAAAGGCTAAACTTAAACTAAGCGCTTTTGTTTGAACAAAAAAGATTCTTGTTTCACCGAGGAAAAGAGAGAAGTTCTGGATAAATTGACAATGCTGAATTGAATTGACTAATTTAAGTTCCGCCTATTCCACATTAATGGGAGTACATTATGTTTCTGCTTCACGAATATGATATTTTTTGGACATTTCTAATAATAGCAAGCCTTATTCCTATTTTGGCATTTTCGATTTCAGGACTTTTAGCCCCGGTTAGTGAAGGACCAGAGAAGCTTTCTAGTTATGAATCGGGTATAGAACCCATGGGAGGGGCTTGGGTACAATTCCGAATACGCTATTATATGTTTGCGCTCGTTTTTGTTGTTTTTGATGTGGAAACCGTCTTTCTATACCCTTGGGCAATGAGTTTCGACGTATTGGGTGTATCCGTTTTTATCGAAGCTTTGATTTTCGTGCTTATCTTAGTTGTTGGTTTAGTTTATGCATGGCGAAAAGGAGCCTTGGAATGGTCTTAACTGAATATTTAGACAAAAAAAAAGAAGGAAAAGATTCTATTGAGACAGTTATGAATTTGATTGAGTTTCCCTTACTTGACCAAACAAGTTCCAATTCTGTTATTTCAACTACACCAAATGATCTTTCGAATTGGTCAAGACTCTCCAGTTTATGGCCCCTTCTATACGGTACCAGTTGTTGTTTCATTGAATTTGCTTCATTAATAGGCTCACGATTCGACTTTGATCGTTATGGATTGGTACCAAGATCAAGTCCTAGGCAAGCAGACCTAATTTTAACAGCCGGTACGGTAACAATGAAAATGGCTCCCTCTTTAGTGAGATTATACGAGCAAATGCCTGAACCAAAATACGTCATTGCTATGGGAGCCTGTACTATTACAGGGGGAATGTTCAGTACGGATTCCTATAGTACTGTTCGGGGAGTTGATAAGTTAATTCCTGTGGATGTCTACTTGCCGGGCTGCCCACCTAAACCGGAGGCAGTTATAGATGCCCTAACAAAACTTCGTAAGAAGATATCGCGAGAAATAGTTGAGGATCAAACTCTATCTCAAAATAAAAATAGATGTTTTACTACCAGTCACAAGCTTTATGTTAGGCGCAGTACTCATACAGGAACTTATGAGCAAGAATTGCTCTATCAATCACCATCTACATTAGATATATCTTCTGAAACTTTTTTCAAATCCAAAAGTTCAGTACCTTCCTACAAATTAGTGAATTAGGAGAGGGGCTCTTTTGTGTAGAAAAATAAAAAGCAGGGCAATCTTTCAAACTTGCATCCGAAATGTGAAATATTTATACAAAGAGGGAGAGATGAAGACAATGCAGCAGGGTTGGTTATCTAATTGGCTAGTCAAACATGAGGTGGTTCATAGATCTTTGGGCTTTGATCACCGAGGAATAGAGACTTTACAAATAAAAGCAGGGGATTGGGATTCCATTGCTGTCATTTTATATGTATATGGTTACAATTATTTACGCTCCCAATGTGCTTATGATGTAGCACCCGGTGGATCTTTAGCTAGCGTGTATCATCTTACGAGAATACAATATGGTATAGATAATCCAGAAGAAGTCTGCATAAAAGTCTTTGCCCAAAAGGATAATCCTAGAATTCCGTCTGTCTTCTGGATTTGGAGAAGTGCCGATTTTCAAGAACGCGAATCTTATGATATGGTGGGAATCTCTTATGATAATCATCCGCGCCTTAAACGTATCCTAATGCCTGAAAGTTGGATAGGCTGGCCCTTACGTAAGGATTATATAACCCCCAATTTTTATGAAATACAAGATGCTCATTGAATGATAAGAAATTCATGCTCACTTATACAACACAACTCCAGATTTTATTCAAGTCAAGGAATATTTTTAGGTTCTTTTCCTAGATGAAACGGAATACCTATTTATAATTAATTCCTAATTATACAAAAGCATTCCAGATAGACTGAGCAAAAAAAGGGTTTCATTTGGATTCCCCTATTTTGAAAATCGCATATTAATTTCCTTCATATGAACAGAAAAATAGGATGACTCAAAGAAGTTCTCTACCAGGAACTTTGTACCGCGCACATTACTTAGCACAACTAGGAAAATAAGATAAGATAAAGATAAGCAAGACTAAAAAAATATTCGTCGGAATAGCGGAATACAAAATTAAGAAACGCAAAAAAATAAAGGGGAATCTCACCCCCTTCTTTATCATAAAGAAAAGATATATTTTAAAACTTCTTTAAAAAGAAAAAGAAGTGCCTCTATATTTATATTATAGATTTATCCACTTAGATGAATAAATATTATTAATGAATATGTATCACAATCCATCTCGAGGTATTTGGATCAATACCTATTCGGTGGATCTTTTTTTTTTTTTTCTCTGCCAGGAACCAGATTTGAACTGGTGACACGAGGATTTTCAGTCCTCTGCTCTACCAACTGAGCTATCCTGACCTTTTCTTGTGCATCATCCTAGTAGAGTATTTGTATCTATGTCAATTAAAAGGACTAAAAATTAATTAAAGTATTTCAAATTTTAAATTTGAAAATGGGGGGGGTAGTCCTATGCATTGTGCATGGTTTACTTAAATAAAACTTAAAAATAGAGTGAATAACCAAGATTTCTTGCCGATACTCTAATAAAAAAGAAATCTATTCAATGAATAGGATAAGATCCATTGAGTTCTCTTCGCATTCCTTTGTGAAAGAGTAGAATGAGAAAGCTAATGAATCTTAAACCCATTGCATTGATAAAAAGAAAAAAAAGTGCATTGATAAAAAGAAAAAAAAAAAGAGGATAAATAATAATAATATAGTATAGTTAGGGAATAAAAGAGGATTTGGGGATAGAGGGACTTGAACCCTCACAACTTATAAAGTCGACGGATTTTCCTTTTACTAGAAATTTCATTGTTGTCAGTATTGACATGTAGAATGGGACTCTCTCTTTGTCCTCGTCCGATTAATCCACTTTTTTAAAGATCTCGAAAACTTTGAATTTTAATTGAAGAATTTGATTATTCAATATTCGATTGGAGTGGATTCACAATAATGAAAAAAAAAAATTATGATATGAGTTTTTTATTTCATAATCATTATCATTTCTAATTTCATTTTTAAAAAAGATAAAGAACCTATATTATAATTAGAATATAATATGAGTTCTGTGATTAATCGTTTGCTATGTCAGTATCTATACGTGTTTATTAAATGTATAAGGTATAAAACCCCTCTTTCTCTAATTTAGAACTAGAAGGAATTCCACTAACAACACAACGTAATTAACTCGATTCGTTAGAACAGCTTCCATTGAGTCTCTGCACCTATCCTTTTCCTTTGTATTCTAGTTCGAGAACCCCTTGTTTTCTCAAAACACGGATTTGGCTCAGGATTGCCCTTTTTTAATTCCAGGGTTTCTCTGAATTTGGAAGTTACCACTTAGCAGGTTTCCATACCAAGGCTCAATACAATCAAGTCCGTAGCGTCTACCGATTTCGCCATATCCCCATTTCCCTCTTCTTTGAGACCAGGATTCCTTGTGTAATTTCATCCATCTCTTAGTTTTTTTTTTGAATCATTGAGTTCATCACTCAACGTAGTCTAGCAGTTCAGTTCGACTCTATTTGAGAGACCTCGCTTGCTTATTGCAATTCAGAATTGAATTGATTCTATCCTTGATGTATTTGCAATTCAATCCGAATCAATATATCCAAAAGTTTTTATCTCCCCCACCTCCCGTCTTACTTTTTTATAGTATTCAAAATTATACTATAACGCTTGATATTTATTCTTTTTTTCTAATCAGAATTAGCAATTTTATTTACTCTGACTCTATGTTCCCCTTAGTGAAATATTAATCCTCAAATTATTAACAAATAATAAAGTCTATAATGATCGAATGAAAATACCAATAAATTCTATAATTTTATTTTTTAATATCCTATAGTTAAGCATATCAAGCTAACTTTATCTTTAAGAAGTTTTAGTATTTTTTTATTTTTATAAGTATAACTTCAAATTTAGAACTAGTTAATAGCTAAGATTAATAACTAATATCTGAGATTTTACGGATTTCCTATACTATACCTATTTCTATTTGTTACACTATTTCCGTTATGTAAGCCCACTTAGCTCAGAGGTTAGAGCATCGCATTTGTAATGCGAGGGTCATCGGTTCAAATCCGATAGTCGGCTTTTTTTTCTCTATCGATGTTCTACGAACAAGAATCTCTTTTTTTCCGAATTAAATGGAGAATCCAGGATCTTTTATGTTTTTTACCTTACAATTTTGCTAGATACAAAACAATAAAATAAATAATATATATACAAAAAAAAAAGATTTTGATGAAATTCCATTTTTTGGGGTACTTTAGTTGATTTTACTCTGTTTATCCTGTAGTTTAATTCAGTTTTAATTTCGATGTATTCTGTAATGTAAATACAATGAAATTAATTGTGTAAAATGAAATTTCAATAAAATAAAAAAAGGAGTCTTCATGTCCCGTTATCGAGGACCTCGTTTAAAAAAAATACGCCGTCTGGGAGCTTTACCAGGACTCACTAGAAAAACACCTAAATCCGGAAGTAATCTTAAAAAAAAATTCAATTCTGGGAAAAAGGAGCAATATCGTATTCGTCTTCAAGAAAAACAGAAATTGCGTTTTCATTATGGTCTGACAGAACGACAATTACTTAGATATGTACATATCGCTGGAAAAGCAAAAAGGTCAACAGGCCAGGTTTTACTACAATTACTTGAAATGCGTTTGGATAATATCCTTTTTCGATTGGGTATGGCTTCAACCATTCCTGGGGCCCGCCAATTAGTCAACCATAGACATATTTTAGTTAATGGTCGTATAGTCAATATACCAAGTTTTCGTTGCAAACCCCGAGATATTATTACTACGAAAGATAACCAAAGATCAAAAGGTCTGGTTCAAAATTATATTGCTTCATCGGACCCGGGGAAATTGCCAAAGCATTTGGCGATTGACACGTTGGAATATAAAGGACTAGTAAATAAAATCCTAGATAGGAAGTGGGTCGGTCTCAAAATAAATGAGTTGTTAGTTGTAGAATATTACTCTCGTCAGACTTGAACTTAACGAAAAAAGGAAAGGTTCATAGAATTTTCTTCCCCTTCCCCTTTCCCCGAACTAAATCGCCCTAAGACCATTACCATTAATTTGTATTTTCCCATCAACTAGCTAAAATTGATTAACCCTAGGATTAGGATCCTTTTTTCTTTTTTCCTCTATGTGTATTTTACATACCACAGTAATTTGCTATAGAGAATTTCTAATTTCTATTAAATCAAAATAAGATAATATAAGATATTATATTATTGCTGGAAAAAATTGTTATTTGATTTGATACATTGTGATCCTTAACGTTGATGAATTAAGAAAAACGGAAAGAGAGGGATTCGAACCCTCGGTAAACAAAAGTCTACATAGCAGTTCCAATGCTACGCCTTGAACCGCTCGGCCATCTCTCCTACATAACTTATTATGGAAAATAAACTGAGTGAATAGCGAGTTTTCTTATTCCTGCAGTACAGGTACAACCGCAACCACTCGGGGGTTCCATAGTTCTATTGGAAAAATTCCTTTTGATCTAAGTGGAAGGATACAGGATTTTTTACTAGAAATTGCGCTCGCTATAAAATAAAAGTTTTAATTTGGGTTTTCCCGCAACTAAAGAAAAAGAAAATGGAAGAATTCTTCTTATTGCATAATAAAATAAAGAAACCTTAGAATTCCGTTTGCATAAGATACGCTACACCATACTATCGAAATCAAAAATAGGGTATGAGACAATTAATAACTTTGAAAACACGAAATAGTTGATAACATAAGTTGTTGTTCAGAAATAGGAAAGTGGAATGAAATCCAGTCTTAGTCAAATATTTCATATCTCTTCGTGTCCAAGCAGAAGGAAAAGGATACAATTTGAGCTGAGCGGAAAATCCATATCTCTCTTATCCATTTAAAGCATATGGATTTAGAGTAGAGCATATGGATCAATCTATTTATAATTATAAGAATCGAATGTGTTTGTTTTTATGTTATTTTGTGAAGGAATGAAAACAATTCTATATAGAATGGGTTGGGAATTATGCCTAGATCCCGTGGAAATGGAAATTTCATTGATAAGACCTCCTCAATTGTAGCCAATATTTTATTGCGAATAATTCCGACAACCTCAGGAGAAAAAAAGGCATTTACTTATTATAGAGATGGTGCGATTTGACTCTTTTTTTTGCTTTTTTTTAGCCCTACCTATACCTCAGTCTTACGAAAAAGAGAGGGGGGTTGGCATAGAGAGAACCAAATTTGTAAAGCAAACAAACCCACGCTTCGGGAAGGTGAGGCGAACTAACAATTCCTTCCGTCGTGTATCCTCGATTGATGCGGCTTCAGATACTTCAATTGTAGATTTGAGTATTGAGCGAAAGGTTACACCTACAGGATATGGTATGGTATGGATTACAGGCCAATCCTACTCTATTAGTATCCGTAGGCAGCATAGGGGAGAAAAGCACTACACCTAGAAATAGGAATCAACAAGAGAAAAACTTTGTTAGAAATTACCCCTTTCCTGATCGGTATCAGGGCTGGGAAGAATGGTTGGGATAACAAACAACCATCAGGTTTGTACTTTGGATACCCCTATAACCATCAAAGATCGTTGAAGTAGCTAATTCCTCTAAATAGGAGGCGTTGAGAACAAAGAAATTATTGGAGCTATCGTTTTCCTCTAGCATTAATAGAATTCATTGGTGTTAAGAAAAACCTCTTGTGGGAAGGTTGGCTAGAGATTTCTTGGAAAAATACCAGCCCCTTTCGGTTCATAATGAGACGGGACTAATTCTATTTTGATTCTATAGATTATTTCGCTTAGTACTATTATGTACAGAAGGGAGGAGCCGTATGAGATGAAAACCTCATGTACGGTTTTGGAACGGAGATTTTTTGAATAGAATGAACGACCGTAACGGATGTTGGCTCAATCCGAAGGAAATTATGCGGAAGCTTTGCAAAATTATTATGAAGCTACGCGACTAGAAATCGATCCCTATGATCGAAGTTATATACTCTATAACATAGGCCTTATACACACAAGCAATGGAGAGCATACAAAGGCTTTGGAATATTATTTCCGGGCACTAGAACGAAACCCCTTCTTACCGCAAGCTTTTAATAATATGGCCGTGATCTGTCATTACGTGCGACTATCTCCACTATAGAAAGAAAAAAAAAAAAGAGAGGATCAAATTTTCTAGTAAATACTAGAAAAAAAGGGCTTTCTACATAGGGATCGTAAAAACAACGATTTTTCCCTATCAGCTGTAGGAAGGAAGGACACTTCACGAGAATCAAAAAACGAAGAAAGTATGGCCTATACTACTACTCTATGGATAAAGTTTCTCAAATTGATAGAGAAAGCACCGTAAAGATCAATTAGTGAGCGACTGGGTCGATACAACTAAAAAAAACTGCTTACTTATCCCATGATATGGGGCAAAATTTAGGAATCCGCTTATGTAATAGAGCCGATCCACTAAGGGATTAAGCAGCGGTGTAGTATCAGATCCCAAAGATAGTAAGTTCTTTTTTCTTTCTTATGGAAAAAAGTCTTTTTCAAGGATTCTATAGAGATTTCATATATGAAACCGGGATAGTTACCTCTCAGAAAATTTGAACGAAGGCTCTATATCTATCTATGCTTCATTCTTCTGAAGGTGGGAAAAAAGATCAAACTGATTATTGATAAAAATTAGGGTTTGAAACTTAGGTAATTAATTTCTTCTGCTTAACCCAAGAACAAATTGGATCGATTTTTGATAAATCGAATTCAGTTAAGATAGGGGAAATTCAGATAGCAATTTCTGAGCCGTATGAGGTAGGAAACTCTCAAGTACGGTTCTAAGGGAAGGAACTTCCTATTCCGACCGAGGAGAACAGGCCATTCTACAGGGTGATTCGGAAATTGCGGAAGCTTGGTTTGATCAAGCTGCTGAATATTGGAAACAAGCTATAGCGCTTACTCCGGGAAATTATATTGAAGCACAGAACTGGTTGAAGATTACGAAGCGCTTTGAATTTGAATAAGACCATGCTCCTTCTTTTTCATAAAATGGGTGGTTTGGTTGTTGATCCATTAATCAAATAAATTAGGTGTAAGATCGAATCAAGAATTTCATTATATCCATTTCTTATACCTTCTATTTTATATGATATTTCATAAGAATAAACCATAGGGATAGGGTCTAGAATAGAAGTAATAAAGTGAATAAAAAGAGGGGGCAATCTAAATATTGCTAATATATTAGGACCATCTTATTAATAATTCTAATGAGTTATCTTGGAATTTAGAATCAAATAAAAAACCCTATATTATGCTCAAGGAAAGTAGATATAGATAGGAGCTTATGCCCTCAAAAAAAATACACTAGTTTCTTAAATTAAAAATAAAAAAGATTTTTTTCTTACGTCGAGAAATATTTGTTTTTCAAGATAAACAATGTCCGTTAGGCACCTAATCTTTATGTCATAATAGACCCGAACACTTGCCTCGGATTGACTTCAATATATAATTGCTCCAGTGAATAACTAAAAAAAAAATAGAAGGATGGTAGATAGTAAAGAAAAGAACTAATCACAATATCTATCTTTCAAAATCTATCTTTCAAAATCTATCTTTCAAAATATATATCTTTCAAAGATTCACTAAAAAGACAGTTGGCGGGTCTCTTTGTATGTCTTGTCCGGAAAGAGGAGGACTTAATGATTATTCGTTCGCCGGAACCAGAAGTAAAAATTGTTGTGGATAGGGATCCTGTAAAAACATCTTTTGAGGAATGGGCCAGACCCGGCCATTTCTCAAGAACACTAGCTAAGGGCCCTGATACTACCACTTGGATCTGGAACCTACATGCTGATGCTCACGATTTCGATAGTCATACTGGTGATTTGGAGGAGATTTCTCGAAAAGTCTTTAGTGCTCATTTCGGGCAACTTTCCATTATCTTTCTTTGGTTGAGTGGCATGTACTTTCATGGCGCCCGTTTTTCCAATTATGAAGCATGGCTAAGTGATCCTACTCACATTGGACCCAGTGCTCAGGTAGTTTGGCCTATAGTAGGGCAAGAAATATTGAATGGTGATGTAGGCGGGGGTTTCCGAGGAATCCAAATAACCTCTGGTTTTTTTCAGCTTTGGCGAGCATCTGGAATAACTAGTGAATTACAACTCTATTGTACTGCAATTGGTGCATTGATTTTTGCAGCGTTAATGCTTTTTGCTGGTTGGTTCCATTATCACAAAGCCGCTCCCAAATTGGCCTGGTTCCAAGATGTAGAATCCATGTTGAATCACCACTTAGCGGGATTATTAGGACTTGGGTCTCTTTCTTGGGCGGGGCACCAAATTCATGTATCTTTACCAATTAACCAATTTCTTGACGCTGGGGTGGATCCTAAAGAGATACCACTTCCTCATGAATTTATCTTGAATCGGGACCTTTTGGCTCAACTTTATCCTAGTTTTGCCGAAGGAGCAACCCCTTTTTTCACTTTAAATTGGTCCAAATACGCAGAATTTCTGACTTTTCGCGGAGGACTAGATCCAGTAACCGGTGGTCTCTGGCTGACCGATATTGCGCACCATCATTTAGCTATTGCTATTCTTTTCCTAATCGCAGGTCATATGTATAGGACCAATTGGGGTATTGGCCATGGACTTAAAGATATTTTGGAGGCTCACAAGGGCCCATTTACAGGACAAGGCCATAAGGGTCTTTATGAAATCTTAACAACGTCATGGCATGCTCAATTATCTCTTAACCTAGCTATGCTAGGCTCTACAACCATTGTTGTAGCTCATCATATGTATTCTATGCCTCCCTATCCATACCTAGCTACTGACTATGGTACACAACTTTCCTTGTTCACACACCACATGTGGATTGGCGGATTTCTAATAGTCGGTGCTGCTGCACATGCAGCAATTTTTATGGTAAGAGACTATGATCCAACTACTCGATACAACGATCTATTAGATCGCGTCCTTAGACACCGCGATGCAATCATATCCCACCTTAACTGGGTATGTATATTTCTAGGTTTTCACAGTTTTGGCTTGTACATTCATAATGATACCATGAGTGCTTTAGGCCGTCCACAAGATATGTTTTCGGATACTGCCATACAATTACAACCTATCTTTGCTCAATGGGTACAAAATATCCATGCTACTGCGCCTGGCGTAACAGCTCCTGGTGCAACAACAAGTACTAGCTTAACGTGGGGAGGCGGCGAGTTAGTAGCAGTAGGTGGCAAAGTGGCTTTGTTACCTATTCCATTAGGAACCGCAGATTTTTTAGTCCATCACATTCATGCATTTACCATACATGTGACTGTATTAATACTTTTGAAAGGTGTTTTATATTTGCTCGGAGTTCCCGTTTGATACCCGATAAAGCAAATCTAGGTTTTCGCTTTCCTTGCGATGGGCCTGGCCGAGGGGGAACATGTCAAGTATCCGCCTGGGATCATGTTTTCTTAGGTTTATTCTGGATGTACAATGCAATTTCGGTAGTCATTTTCCATTTCAGTTGGAAAATGCAGTCGGATGTTTGGGGTACTATAAGTGATCAAGGGGTGGTAACTCATATTACAGGGGGAAACTTTGCACAGAGTTCCATTACGATTAATGGGTGGCTTCGAGATTTCTTGTGGGCACAGGCATCGCAAGTCATTCAGTCTTATGGTTCTTCATTATCTGCATATGGTCTTTTTTTCTTAGGTGCTCATTTTGTCTGGGCCTTCAGTTTAATGTTTTTATTCAGCGGCCGTGGTTATTGGCAAGAACTCATTGAATCTATCGTTTGGGCTCATAACAAATTAAAAGTTGCTCCTGCTACTCAGCCTAGAGCCTTGAGCATTATACAAGGACGCGCTGTAGGAGTAACCCATTACCTTCTGGGTGGAATTGCCACGACATGGGCATTCTTCTTAGCGAGAATTATTGCAGTAGGATAGTGGCTAGGAGGATTTGAAAGGCATTATGGAATTAAGATTTCCCAGGTTTAGCCAAGGCTTAGCTCAGGACCCCACTACTCGTCGTATTTGGTTTGGTATTGCTACCGCACATGATTTCGAAAGTCATGATGATATTACTGAAGAACGTCTTTATCAGAACATTTTTGCTTCTCACTTTGGGCAATTAGCAATAATCTTTCTATGGACGTCCGGAAATCTGTTTCATGTAGCTTGGCAAGGAAATTTTGAATCATGGATACAGGATCCTTTACACGTAAGACCTATTGCTCATGCGATTTGGGATCCTCATTTTGGTCAACCCGCTGTGGAAGCCTTTACTCGAGGAGGTGCTGCTGGTCCAGTGAATATTGCTTATTCTGGAGTTTATCAGTGGTGGTATACAATAGGATTACGCACCAATGAGGATCTTTATACTGGAGCTCTTTTTCTATTATTTCTTTCTACGCTGTCCTTAATAGCGGGTTGGTTACATCTACAACCCAAATGGAAACCAAGCCTTTCGTGGTTCAAAAACGCGGAATCTCGTCTCAATCATCATTTGTCAGGACTTTTCGGGGTAAGTTCTTTGGCTTGGACAGGACATTTAGTTCATGTTGCTATTCCCGCATCCAGGGGGGAGTACGTTCGATGGAATAATTTCTTAGATGTATTACCCTATCCCCAGGGGTTGGGACCCCTTTTGACGGGTCAATGGAATCTTTATGCCCAAAACCCTGATTCGAGTAATCATTTATTTGGTACCGCTCAAGGAGCGGGAACTGCCATTCTAACTCTTCTTGGGGGATTCCATCCACAAACACAAAGTTTGTGGCTGACCGATATGGCTCACCATCATTTAGCTATTGCATTTATTTTTCTCATTGCCGGTCACATGTATCGAACTAACTTCGGAATTGGGCACAGTATTAAAGATCTTTTAGAAGCGCATACTCCTCCGGGGGGTCGATTAGGGCGTGGGCATAAGGGCCTTTATGACACAATCAACAATTCGATTCATTTTCAGTTAGGTCTTGCTCTAGCTTCTTTAGGGGTTATTACTTCCTTAGTAGCTCAACATATGTACTCTTTACCTCCTTATGCATTCATAGCACAAGACTTTACTACTCAAGCTGCTTTATATACTCATCACCAATATATTGCAGGGTTCATCATGACAGGGGCTTTTGCTCATGGAGCTATTTTTTTCATTAGGGATTACAATCCGGAACAGAATGAGGATAATGTATTGGCAAGAATGTTAGACCATAAAGAAGCTATCATATCTCATTTAAGTTGGGCTAGCCTCTTTCTAGGATTCCATACCTTGGGCCTTTATGTTCATAACGACGTCATGCTTGCTTTTGGTACTCCAGAAAAGCAAATCTTGATCGAACCTATATTTGCCCAATGGATACAATCTGCTCATGGCAAGACGACATATGGGTTCGATATACTCTTATCTTCAACGAATGGCCCCGCTTTCAATGCGGGTCGAAGCCTATGGTTGCCCGGATGGTTGAATGCTGTTAATGAGAATAGTAATTCGCTTTTCTTAACAATAGGACCTGGGGATTTCTTGGTTCATCATGCTATTGCTCTAGGTTTGCATACAACTACATTGATTTTAGTAAAGGGCGCTTTAGATGCACGCGGTTCCAAATTAATGCCAGATAAAAAGGATTTTGGATATAGTTTTCCTTGTGACGGCCCAGGGCGCGGCGGTACTTGTGATATTTCTGCTTGGGACGCATTTTATTTGGCAGTTTTCTGGATGTTAAATACCATTGGGTGGGTTACTTTTTATTGGCATTGGAAACATATCACATTATGGCAGGGCAACGTTTCACAATTTAATGAATCCTCCACTTATTTGATGGGATGGTTAAGAGATTACCTATGGTTAAACTCTTCACAACTTATCAATGGATATAATCCTTTTGGGATGAATAGTTTATCGGTATGGGCGTGGATGTTCTTATTTGGACATCTTGTTTGGGCTACTGGATTTATGTTCTTAATTTCCTGGCGGGGGTATTGGCAGGAATTAATTGAGACTTTAGCATGGGCTCATGAACGCACACCTTTAGCTAATTTAATTCGCTGGAGAGATAAGCCCGTGGCTCTTTCCATTGTGCAAGCAAGATTGGTTGGATTAGCTCACTTTTCCGTGGGTTATATATTCACTTATGCAGCTTTCTTGATTGCCTCAACATCAGGCAAGTTTGGTTAATTTAGTTTGTTTTTTTGTACTGTATCAGCACCTAGTTCATTACTCTTGATAGAGAGGGAGGATCTGCCTTTTTAGATTTCTTTTTCTATTTATTTTTCCATCTAGGATTAGAACCGTATACTTGGTAATAATAGCAACGACACATTATGGCAAAAAAAAGTTTGATTCAGAGGGAGAAGAAGCGGCAGAAATTAGAACAGAAATATCATTTGATTCGTCAATCTTTAAAAAAAAAGATAAGAAGCAAAGTTTCTCCCTTGAGTTTGAGTGAAAAAACGAAAATGCGAGAAAAATTGCAATCCCTACCGCGTAATAGTGCACCTACACGCCTTCATCGACGTTGTTTTTTGACCGGAAGACCTAGAGCTAACTATCGACATTTTGGGCTATCCGGACACGTACTTCGAGAAATGGTTTATGAATGTTTGTTACCGGGTGCAACAAGATCCAGTTGGTAAGGATAAAATACCCTTTCGTATTTGTATGGATTTCTGGAATTGATAATCATAGAGGAGCCCTCTTTACCATTCTGTATAAATGGACTATTCTATTTGTATAGATATTGGTAGAGGGGCGTATCCAACCCTCTTTTATCCACTAGTTACCCCTCTTTAGTTTAAGAGTATAGAGCAGTTTGGTAGCTCATAAGGCTCATAACCTTGGGGTTGCGGGTTCGATTCCCACTACCGCCTCCATACTCCTTCTTTATGATATATGCATGATATAATATATACATCATGCATTTGTATCTGGATTTTTTGATTTCCTAAAAGAGTTTTGGTCTAACAGTTTTTTCTCGGAAGAAGCAAAAAAATAAAAGAAAGAATAAAATATGAAAGAAAAGCGTCCATTGTCTAATGGATAGGACAGAGGTCTTCTAAACCTTTGGTATAGGTTCAAATCCTATTGGACGCAATCTTATTTCTATCTATTCTTTAAATAACTATACTAAACTAAAAACAAAGAAAACTTTTTTGCATGATTCAAATGAAAAAGCTTTCTCAACGATTCCTATTCTACTAACAAGAGTAGACATGCAAAATTTATTTGTTACTGAAGAGAAAACCGTTCCAGCTGTTCCTGAATAGCTTCCTTCAAAAGGATTTCCGCTTGCTCGGTGAATGTCTTGCTAGAAGATATAATTTCTTGGAATTGAGGTTTAGTATCTTTTAGATGTTTACGTAACTCATCCAGAAATTTATTTACCTGTTCAATTTCTAACGAATCAAGATATCCTCTTGTTCCGGTATAAATAGTAGCTATCTGCTCTTCCACTGGGAGAGGATTTGCCTGGGATTGTTTAAGCAATTCCCTTAATCGTCGACCCCTTGCCAATTGATTCTGACTTGTTTTATCGAGAGCAGAGGCGAATTGTGCAAAGGCTTGTAACTCTGCGAATTGCGCTAGTTCCAATTTTGATTTGCCAGCTACTTGTTTCATGGCTTTAATTTGAGCCGCGGATCCTACTCTGGAAACAGAAATACCCACATTAATAGCGGGTCGAATTCCGGCATTGAATAGATCCGCAGATAAGAATATTTGTCCATCTGTAATGGAGATTACATTAGTAGGAATATAGGCGGAAACGTCTCCAGATTGAGTCTCAACTATTGGTAAAGCGGTCATACTTCCTTCGCCTAAAAGAGAATTTAATTTAGCGGCTCTTTCTAAAAGGCGTGAATGCAAATAAAAAACATCCCCTGGATAAGCCTCACGTCCGGGAGGTCTTCTTAATAGAAGGGACATTTGGCGATAAGCTTGTGCCTGTTTGGAGAGATCATCATAAATTATTAAAGTATGCCGTTCGCGGTACATAAAATACTCAGCCAGGGCTGCTCCCGTATAAGGAGCGAGGTATTGTAATGTAGCAGGTGAATCCGCCATTTCAGCTACTACAATAGTGTATTCCATGGCCCCCTCCTCATGGAAAGTAGTTACTACTTGAGCTACGGAGGATGCTCTTTGACCGATAGCTACATAAACACATATTACACCTTGCCCTTTTTGATTGAGAATTGTATCTGTGGCTACTGCTGTTTTGCCAGTCTGTCTGTCCCCAATAATTAACTCTCGCTGACCGCGCCCTATAGGGATCATCGAATCGATAGCAATAAGCCCTGTTTGAAGAGGTTCGTATACGGAACGCCTGGAAATTATACTTGGAGCAGGAGATTCAATTAAGCGAGATTCGGAAGCTATAATTTCGCCTTTCCCATCAATAGGTTTAGCCAGAGCATTTACAACACGACCCAAGTAAGCCTCACTCACGGGTATCTGAGCAATTCTTCCTGTTGCTTTTACAAAACTTCCCTCTTGTATCATCAACCCATCGCCCATTAATACAATCCCAACATTTTTGGATTCCAAATTCAGAGCAATACCCCTAGTACCTTCTGCAAATTCGACTAATTCACCTGACATTATTTCACCAAGACCTATAATACGAGCAATCCCATCCCCCACTTGAACTACGCGACCTATATTCTCAATCCCTACTTTCCTATTATATTGTTCAATACGTTCGCGGAGAATTTTATGAATTTCGTCGACTCGAAGGGTTGCCATTAGTGTTTCTTGACTCTTTTTTCGGAAGCAAGGGGAAAAATAATGCCTAAATTCTAAACGAAAGTAGAAGTTCAAGGCCTAATTAATTTAATTATTTCTTCCATTCCAGGGACCCGAGAATGCCAATATTAGCACGAATCGTACGGAAATGTAACTCGGTATTCAAACAACTATTCAGAGTTCCTAGAGCTCCTTGTACGGCCTGTTGGAAAACCCGCTGTCGGACCTGATTCATTGCCCTTTGTTTTTCAAAATAAAGGGTTTCGTTTTTAGACTTTTCCAATTGTTCCAAACTAATAGAAGTAGCATTAATCAAATTTGCTTTTTCTCGTTCTATCTCAGAGTATCCATTCATTCGATACTCATCCGCTTCTAGTTCGACTTTCTGTAATCGAATCCGAGCTTTTTCGAGTTGCTCAATGGTCCCTCTACGCAATTCTTCTGAATTTCGAATAGTACTCAAGATCCTCTGTTTTCGATTATCTAATAAATCTTTTAATGAAAGTAGATTATTTTGTAAGTTTACAACTTTTATGATCTCTTCCCGAACCAAACATGAATCTTTCGATTCATTTGGCTCTCACGCTCCTTTTTTTTTTTCTATAGCTATTTCCATATCTTTTTTTTAAGTAATGAGCCTATCCTCTATCTTCTTTTTTATGTTTATATTTCAATATACCGAAACCTATATAAGACTAGATAAATATTAAGAGGACTCTTCCGCCTAGATAAAAATATATCATGGTCAGCAAAGTTGTTTCTTTATTTTTATTTGCCCTCTAGTTAATAATTTCAATTTCATTAAGAAAAACTAACTAAATAAATGGAAAATGAAAATTAATAGAATTCTTTTTTATTTTTTTTTTCTTCAAATCCAAAAAATTTCTCTTTTTTATACATAGGTCGTCGATTCGGCATTGGTTAAAAAAGGGCAGGGTGCCCCCTTTTTTTTCTAGTAAATAGTTCAAACCATTTTATCGATATGAGTGTTCTATATCAGATAAATTTTACATTAGCTATTTCCCGTTTAAATTGGTACTAATACTAATATAGTTGTAGAAAGAGTACCTCTTTTTGCCTGGACTTCAAGCAGTTTAGCTTTAACCGTGTTAATGGTCTCACATTCTTGGTTTATAGAGAATCAAAGTTGATTTACCAATGAGTCGCGAAATGCTATGGTTCTTCCATATGATTTCTGAATTTATTCAGAAGTAATTCGTCGAGATCGTGCACCCTTTTCTTATTTATCCGAAAAATACTAAAAAATATTATAAAGTGCAGCCGGATAGATCCAATCTATTCTTGAAATAGACAACTCGCACACACTCCCTTTCCAAAAAAAATCAAAACACCAACCACTACAGTTAGATTTATTAGATTTGTTGCTAAAATATCGGTATTAAGCCCGAAACTGCCAGCGGATGGCCAGTGAGCTAAAAAAACGAAAGAATGGGTTACATTTTTCATATGCTCTCCTCTTATAGATAGGACGAACAAAGAACAAAGTTTTTCGATCACTTACTTCGCTCGCCCTTTTTTGATCGGTTTTTTTAATGCAAATAGATTCAATCTAGTAATTTCTTTTAGATTAAGTCTTACGTCTTGTTTGACCGGTGAAAGACTTCCTTTGTTGAAATGTTCTGTTCCCAAAATTCCTAAAATAAAAGGAAAAAACTTTCCACTTTCCTAAACTAAGGACGGGAAATAAGAAGGTGAGCATATCTTCTAAATTAATAATACTCAACTCAGCCCTTCCTAGAATGGGGTATTATCTGTCCCGATAAATAGATAATTCCAGGAGTAATAAATAGGAGTAAATTAAATAAAGTATTGATATAATTGGAATTGTGGAAGCAAATACCAATTTACTAAAAAAAGAAAAAAGTATCTAATCGAAATCGAAAGAATTTTTTTTTTAAGATTAAACAAAAGGGTTCGCAAATAAAAGCGCTAGTGCCACAACTAGTCCATAAATTGTTAAAGCTTCCATAAAAGCTAGACTAAGCAATAAAGTACCTCGTATTTTACCTTCTGCTTCTGGCTGTCTCGCAATACCTTCTACAGCTTGTCCTGCAGCAGTACCTTGACCAACTCCAGGTCCAATAGAAGCAAGCCCTACGGCCAATCCAGCAGCAATAACAGAAGCAGCAGCAATTAGTGGATTCATGGTGAGTAGTTCCTCGTGTCAAAAAAAAGAAATGGTTAAGGATACAATCAACCAATAAATTCTTACTTCTAAGCTCTATTGGGGAGAAGTAAAGTAACTAAAAAGTACAAATTGAAATCAAATTGAAATGATAATGTGAATTGTCCGAACTACATAGAAGGGAATTCCATATCCATATATCGGATTAGATAATGAATCTAACCTAGGAATATATAATATAATATCCTATATATATACATTTGTTTCTTCTATTTTGTTTGCATATTTTCTCATTTTCTATTGAATCGGATTCTAAAATCATTGCTTAAAGTGGAAACCTGCATAAAAGAGGACTCCACTTATAGACATTAAGGATATTATAGTATAGATCTAGCCTGACTCCACCCTCCTTAATGCATATATACTTTGAAAATTCCATAATATAGTCTATTCTATTCTCTCTCCTACAACTCTAGGCTATATATTCATACGCATTTCTAACTATTTTTTTGCAACCAAGCAGATTATCTGGAACCATGCATGAATTGAGCTAAGCTGCAAAAAAAAAAAATACTATTTCCAAAAAGAGTCAATTCAATGATGACCCTCCATGGATTCACCTATATAGGCTGCGGCTAATGTTGCAAAAATAAGAGCTTGAATACCGCTTGTAAATAATCCAAGAAACATGACCGGTATAGGGATTACTAAGGGGACTAAAGAAACAAGAACAACAACGACTAATTCATCCGCCAATATATTCCCGAAAAGTCGAAAGCTAAGCGATAATGGTTTTGTGAAATCTTCTAGGATGTTAATTGGTAAAAGGATTGGAGTTGGTTTAATATATTTCTCGAAATAGCTCAATCCTTTTTTGCTAAGACCAGCATAAAAATATGCCGCTGACGTGAGTAAAGCTAAAGCAACAGTAGTATTTATATCATTCGTGGGCGCTGCTAATTCCCCATGGGGTAACTCTATAATTTTCCAAGGTAAAAGAGCACCCGACCAATTCGAAACAAAAATAAAAAGGAACATAGTTCCAATAAAGGGAACCCAGGGACCATATTCTTCTCCAATCTGAGTTTTGCTCAAGTCTCGAATAAACTCAAGGACATATTCAAAAAAATTCTGACCGTCGGTCGGGATGGTTTGTGGATTCCGAACAGCTATGACAACTGAACCTAGCAAGATAGTAATTACGACCCAAGAAGTGATGAGTACTTGGGCATGAATTTGGAAACCTCCTATTTGCCAATAGAAGTGTTGGCCTACTTCTACACCCGATATATCGTATAACCCCTTGAGTGTTTTAATGGAACAAGGTATAATATTCATATTGTCCTCTGATAAAAATTGAACTTCAAAAAAGGAATTCTTTTGATTCAACCATCTCTTTCTCAACTCAGCAACTTGAAGTATTAATCTTATATTTAGGATACCAAGAAAGCACATCAGATCATAATATATATCAATACCCTCTAATATATATCAATATTCCCCTTCTTTTTTCTATGCAAAAAAAATTCTATGCAAAAAAAAAGATATAGTAAAGTAAGTGATTCCATAAATTTACGCAGTTGCCCAAGAATTCACTATATATTCTTAATCAACGATTTCTTATATAGAGAGAACGGCCCTCACAAATTGAAAATACTAATTTGTTAAGAATCAATCGAATTGAAGTCATAGTGTCATCGTTGGCTGGAATCGATATATTCGCGAGATCCGGGTCACAATTTGTATCGACTAAAGAAATAGTAGGAATCCCCAAAATGGCACATTCCCGAAGAGCTATATACTCTTTTTGCTGATCAAGGACGATCACAATGTCTGGCAATCTCGTCATATATTTGATCCCGCCGAGATACCTTTGCAAAGTAGATAATTTTCTCTTCAAGATTGCCACATCTCTTTTTGGGAGATGGTGGAATTTTCCCATTTTTTCTTCTGCTCTTAAGTCTCTAAATTGAGAAAGTCTAGTTTTCGTAATCGACCAATTCGTTAACATACCACTGAACCACTTTTTATTAACATAATGACAACGAGCCCTTATTGCAGCTGATGCTACTAAATCTGTTGCTCTTTTTTTGGTACCAACAATTAAGAAACTTTTTCCCTGACTTGCTGCATCAAAAACTAAATCACAAGCTTCTGATAAAAAACGAGCCGTTCTAGCGAGATTTATAATATGAGTACCTTTACGCTTTGCCGAAATGTAAGGGGCCATTTTAGGATTCCATTTCTTAATACCATGACCAAAATGAACTCCTGCTTCTATCATCTCTTTCAAATTAATGTTCCAATATCTTCTTGTCATTTTTTCCACACTTCCTTTTTTTTAATCCTACCATTCCATTACGGAATTTAGTTCTTTTTGAAGATTAAGAAAGATCCGAAATAGCTTGAAATAAATAATAATTGTTCCGAGAGAACCTTGTACTAAGATAAGAGTTGGCCATTGATACATGGTATAAACATAACCACCTTAATGAATTAACTGACTTGTTTTACTTATTAAAATAAAAATCTTAAAAATCTAAAATTTGACCTGTTAGTGTTCTAAGTTCAAAAGTCTAGTAAAGTAAAAAATATTTTTATGGGGGTTCTTATGTCTCATAAAAATTGTTTGTTACGTCAGAATCTGAAGAAACTAATTCTGTATGGAGAAACAAAAAATCTCTCATTTCCGACGCGAATAGATTTTTTTTTTTTATTTCGAAATAAAGGTTCTTGTCTTGTGGGGAACGATGCACAAATTTTTGGAATCCGGTACCAACAGGTATAATCCCCCCCAGAACTACGTTTTCTTTCAAGCCTTTCAACCAATCAATGCGACCTCGTAGGGCAGCTTTTGCTAAAACTCGAGCAGTTTCTTGAAAACTTGCTTCAGATATGAAACTTTGGGTATTCAGGGAAGCCCTTGTTATTCCCAATAAGATTGCCCGATAATAGATCGATTCATCCAAAGCTCGTCCTGCTCGTTCCGCTCGCAATAGTCCGATTAATTCCCCAGGCGAAAAAACATTAGACATTCCATCTTCGGAAACCCGCACTTTTGATGTTACTTGGCGTATAATAATCTCTATATGTCTATTATGGATCTGTACCCCTTGGGATCGATAAACCTTTTGGATTTTATTAACCAAAGAGATACGACTTTGGGCTATGGTTAGCTCAGCTCCAATCAAGAATCCCCAAGGGACCCCAAGAATTCTTGGTATACGCTCATTCCAATCCTCAATTCTCCTTTCGAGATTCGGGGATAATGAATCAATTGAACGCGCTTCAAAGATTTGTTCCACTTTTGGAAGACCTTGCGTTATGTCACTAGATCTCGATTTTTCATATATAAACGTAACTAACCTATCTCCCTTGTAAAGGATTTCTCCATAATGACCATTAACAGTTGCTCCTGTAGTGGCCAAATAAGGTTTAGCTGCTCTTATAACAAAGGAATTCATATTTACAATGAAAATTTGACCGGATTTTTTTATGTGCGATTTAAATAGACATACATTTTCACAAATAAATTGTCCAAGGTGAATTATTGCCAATGTCTCTTCCCAAGAATCATGATGGACAAAGTGACAATTCAAAAGGAATGGATCCAACATTATGTTACTATCGAAATTAGAAATCCTTTTATTTTCATCTATTAAAGAGTATTTAAGTTCTTGAAGTACTTGGAAGGTTTGTTTTAAATTGTCAACGAACAAATATTTTTTTAACAGGATTTTATTATGCGTTAGTAAATAGTAAGATGAAGAAAAATGCGATATACTAGCTACAATAGCGCCTAAGGGCCCAAAAATTTCTCGAATAGGAATTCTAGGATTCCATTCTTTTATCGCATTGGGATGTTTTGAATTCTTGAATAAACCAATTCGAGAACAGTTGGATGCCGACAAAATCATCAAAGAGTGGTATTCTTTATTTCGATTCAACAAAGTGCCAATAGCTTCTGGATGTTGGCTAAGTGATTCAATCTTCGCCTTGGAATAAAAAGAATTGATATTGGCGCGATCTAACCTATTATGGGGAATCGGTCCTGCACTTGTCCTACCATACCTTTTTCGTGTATACGAAATAGTGGACTTGACTAACTCAATTCTTAGGAAATCGCGAATAAGATCATTTGCTCTTACCTCAACAAGGGAAGCACCAGCCTTTTCTTTTTCTTCTTGTTCCCAATTCACTACTAAGCAAGTTCTAACAAATTGACTATTTGTGTGATAAATTCTTTGAGTTAACTTGCTATTTTCATGAGAAATAAAATTGACAAGTCGAATTTGGAGATTATTTTCTTCTTGCAAGAGATCCTGCGGGAAAAGTGTTGCTAAATTTCTTCCTTCGTCCATTTCATATGCCACTGTAGGGCGAACGGAAACAAAATACTTTTCCTTGCTCTTGAGAATTTTTTTCCGTTGAACATAGACCCAATTTTTCCTTTTTTTTGATTCCTTAGAATCTTTTTTTTGTCTTTCTGGCGGTATCAAACAGCCACCTAATATCTTATCCGCCTCTTCAGGAAAATGAATATCTCCGGAAAATATTTTGAGTTCCGTATGGCTTTTTTTTCTCTTCACTCGGACCAGTCCGCCTAGTCGACTTCTTGTATTTTTTGTGAGTTGTGTATTCACTCCAATAATACTATTGTCAAGTATCTTTAGGGATGAAGATCTCGGCAAGATATGAAGTTCTTGAAGAATGAAAAAAAACCGATCTACTTCTTTTTGGTATTTTAGACTAAATTCTTTTGTTCCTCGATGCTCAATCAAACCCTCTTTTTTTAAGATGGAATCTTCCTCTGGGCTCTCGTATTCGTCCTCTGAATCTTCTTCTGAGTCTTCCTCTAAAGTACCATATTTTTCCTCTGCGCTTTCCCCGGGGCTGCCATATTCGTCTTCTGAGTCTTCCTCTAGAGTTCCATATTCGTCCTCTTGGGTCCTATATTTGCTCTCTGGGCTCCCATATTCCTCTTCTGAGTCTTTCTCTAAAGTCCTATATTCGTTCTCTGGGTTCCCATATTCGTTTTCTGGGCTCCCATATTCGTCTTCTAGGGTTTCATATTCGTATTCGTCTTCTAGGATTCCATATTTAGATTCTTCTAGGGTTTCATATTCATATTCGTCCTCTCGGGTCCTGTATTCGTCTTCTAGGGTCTCATATTCCTCTTCTGAGTCTTCCGCTCGAGTCCTATATTCTTCTTCTAGGGTCCTATATCTAAATTTAACAATTCCTGAACCCTTTTTATCTTTTCTGTATCGGGGATCGTCAAAATAAGCAAAAATAGTATTTCTACGTAAAACACCCATAAGGGGGATTTCAATCGAAATCCCAAAACAGGATATTAGTTCTTTCTCTTGTTCTTGATGATATTGTAATGGAATGACGAACCTATTTCTTCGCTTTTTCGCCAACAAATCTGAATTATCTTGAAAAATAGAAGGATAGATAAAATTCCAATGGCCATTGGACATGATTCGATCCGACGTTGAATAATCAAGAATTTCCCTATCTTTTTTACCATAAGTATTCATTTGATCTTGATCCTTGTGGAGTGAAAAAGACGCTATACTGGATCTGCACATACTTACTGACAATATCCATAAATGGCTTGTTTTTGGTAATCGGCGAAGATTACCATATTGATATTCGGGCGCATGGTAAACATCAGTACTCCAGTGCATTTCGCCGTCTGATTCAGAATAAATATGCTTTTGTACCCTTTCTTTAAAATGTAAAGTGGACGTTCCGGCACGAATCTCCGCAATTACTTGTTCGGATTTTACATATTGATCATTTTGCACTAGAATCAAGCTTTTTGAGGGAATATTCACACTATATAGAATATCTTGACTCTGAATAGTTACATGCAAGTCTATATAACATAGAAAAGCAGGCTGCCCATGACGGGTACGTGTGGGGTGAACCAAATTCTCATTGAATTTTATTTTTCCATTCGAAGGGGATCGTACAAGGTCGGCAGTACCCCCTGTGAATACTCCGCCAGTATGAAAAGTTCTTAATGTTAGTTGAGTCCCTGGCTCCCCAATTGATTGACCTGCAATAATACCTACGGCTTCTCCCAATTCGACCAGATCACTATGAGTAGGACTCCGGCCATAGCATAATTGACAGATCCAAGAAGTGCTTCGGCAAGTAAAGGGGGTTCTAATATATATTGGTTGTGCTCGAAATGGTTGTGCTCGAAAGGCAGTTATGAATCGATTGACTAATCCAATTCCAATATCTTGATTTCGCGCGGCAATGCATCGTGAACCGATATATATATCGTCTGCTAATACACGACCAATTAGTGTTTGGACAAAAAGTTTTTCCGTCATCCCATTTTGAGGACTTACAGAAATACCTCGGATAGTACCACAATCTCTTCTACGCACAATAATATGTTGAACTACTTCAACAAGTCTACGTGTAAGATATCCAGCATCTGCTGTTCGCACAGCAGTATCTACAACCCCTTTGCGGGCTCCATAGCAGGAAATTATATATTCTGTCAAAGAAAGTCCCTCGCGTAAATTGCTTTGAATAGGTAAATCAATCATTTGTCCTTGAGGGTCCGACATTAATCCTCTCATACCTACTAATTGGTGTACTTGAGATGCATTTCCTCTGGCTCCTGAAAAAGACATTAGATAGACTGGATTAGAAGGATCCGTTATCCGAAAATTTGAATTCATTTCTTGTTTCAAATATTCACTTGTCGCATACCATATCTCAACAGATTGGCGTAATTTTTCTACCGCGTGTACAGCCCCATAATAATAGTGTTTCTCCAAAAGAAAACTCTGTTGTTCCGCGTCTTGGACTAACCATCCCTTAGAGGGTATTGTTAAAAGATCCTCGATTCCTAACGAAATCGATGTAGTAGTGGCTTGATGGAAGCCCAGAGTCTTTAGTTGATCCAGTATATGGGATGTATATCCCATTCCAAAATGATCTATTAATCTGCTAATAAGTCGTTTCATACCAGTTCCGTCTATCTCTTTATTATGAAAGACCAGATTGGCCCGTTCCGCCATACATAAGTACCCCCTTTTCGGCTGAGTAGGATTCGACAATTGCTGAGTAGGATTCGACAATGGGCCTGAGTCAGTGATTCGAAAATTTAATTAACTTAATTGCCTCAATCTCAATCTGGATTCGCGTGGCAAATAATGATGATACTAGGGAAATCGGAATGCCCCCCGAAAGGGGAGGGGCATCGCCGAATCTAACTTTCTTGTTTAGGTAGTGTATGAATAGGCCTGACTAAATCCTTGTATGGCTTCCTCTATTTCTCTATAAAAAGAAATATGACCAAGAGTGGTTCGAATGTATATCGAACGAATTTCTTTTTTTCTATTTCCCATTATTAGATAGTGGGCATAAATCTCATGATAAGTCCCCAAAGATTCATATTGAACTTCAATCGGAACTTCTCTTGACCCAATGACGCGTTGATCCAGGTTCCATCGTAGCCACAAGGGACTATCTAAACTGATTAGTTTTTGTCTATAAGCTCCCAGTGCATCATAAGAACTAGAAAAATGGGGTTCTTTATCTTTCCTATATTTAAAATTATTATTATTATTGTAATTTACTTTTAGATTTGGGTAGTTTCTGCAACTATTATATCTATTTGCACAAATACCTCGACGCTTTCCAATCGTTAATACATAAAGCCCGATAAGCATGTCTTGGGTTGGTACGCAAATAGGATCCCCAATAGCGGGAGATAAGAGATTCATATGAGAAAACATAAGTAAACGGGCTTCTGCCTGAGCTTCCAAGGATAAAGGTAGATGAACAGCCATTTGATCTCCATCAAAGTCCGCATTGAAACCCTTACACACTAATGGGTGTAAAGAAATAGTACGCCCCTCTACTAAAGTGGGTTGAAAGGCCTGTATGCCTAATCTATGCAGGGTAGGTGCTCTATTTAACAGTACAGGATGTCCCCGCATAACTTCTTGAAGTATTTCCCATACAATGGGTTCTTTTTCCCAAATTTTCCTTTTAGCAATCCTTACATTAGAAGTGGCGCGTTTCGTGATTAAATCGCGAATTACAAATAGCTGAAAAAGCTTTATTGCTATCTCTAGAGGTAATCCACATTGATGTAATGAAAGCGAAGGACCCACAACAATGACAGAACGCCCCGAGTAATCGACCCGTTTCCCAAGCAGAGTCTCGCGAAACCTTCCCTCTTTACCTTCAATTACATCTGAAAGTGATTTGTATACTTTATTGTGACCATCCCTCGTCGGTTGCCCGCGGGACCCACTATCAAGAAGTGTATCCACGGCTTCTTGTACCAATTTTTCCTGGCACATTACTAAATCTGCTGGCGCTAATTCACTTCTTTTTAATAGATAGGCAAGATTGTTGTTCCGACGGATAACTCTCTTATAAAGTTCATTAATGTCTGAAGTCACTACTTTATCTCCAGACCTATAAACAATAGGTCTCAATTCGGGAGGAAGAACCGGTAATAAGCACAAAACCATCCATTCTGGTTCTACATTTGTTTGAATAAAATGTTTCGCCAATTGCATGCGTCTAATCAAAAAAACTTTTCTTATTCGTCTTTTTCTATCTTCCCACTCATCTCCACTATACCCCTCGTCTTCTAATTCCTTCCATTCGACCAAAGAATTCTCTATAATAATTCGCAAATCCAAATCTGCTAATTGTTCTCTAATAGCACCTGCTCCTGTCGCAATTTCCCGATTTCGAAATGTTGCAAAGCCTGGGGTAGAAAAAAAGGGAGAAATGCTGTGGTTACAGGATGCAATTTCCTCTTCGAATAAACCTCGTAATCGTAAAAAAGTGGGTTTTTTAGTGCTGGGCCTAGCAAAAGAGAAATCGCCGTATACTAGGCCCTCCAACTTCTTAAGAGGTTTATCTAAAAGATTCGCGATATAACTAGGAAGACCTTTCAAATACCACACATGAGTCACGGGACATGCGAGTTTGATGTATCCCATTTGATATCTTCGTATCCGAGAATCCACAAATTCGACCCCGCATTTTTGGCAAAATCTTTCGTCTTCGTTTTCAGCTCCGCTCGCTCGAGAATTGCCACAAGCGCAAATCCCGCTTTTTATGGGTCCAAAGATTCTTTCGCAAAACAATCCATCTTTTTCTGGTTTATCGGTTTTATAATGAAAAGTAGAGGGCCTTGTGACTTCGCCAACGACTTCTCCATTAGGTAGGTTTTTGTTAGCCCAAGCCTTTATTTGTTGAGGGGAAACGAGTCCAATTTGAAGTTGTTGATGTTTATATTGGTCAATCATAAAATAGAAATAAGAAAAGAATTTATATTTATTCCGATCAAACTTCCTCCCTATTAACCTGGAAGTTCTTTTCAGATACAAGGAAATGATTCAGTTCTAGAGCCAAAGATCGTAGTTCTCGAACGAGCACTCGAAAAGATTCTGGAGGATCCTCATGATTAGGTATTCTTTTTCCCCAGATCGTAGCATTAAGTATTTCTTGGCGAGCTATAAGATGGTCAGATTTATAAGTAAGTATCTCTTGTAAAATATGAGCAACACCAAATCCTTCTAAAGCCCAAACTTCCATTTCTCCTACTCGTTGTCCCCCTTGCTTGGCTCTTCCTCTAACCGGTTGTTGTGTAACAAGTGAGTAGGGCCCAGTAGAACGCCCATGAATTTTCTCATCAACTTGATGAATTAATTTTAAGATATAGGACTTCCCTATTAGAACAGGTTGCTCAAAGGGGTCGCCTGTTCTTCCATCAAATATTCTGCTTTTTCCCGGGTACTCGGGTTCAAATACCCATGGATTTTTTGTTTCTTTACTGGCTTCATATAATTCTGAAAACACAAGTTTTCTTGAAGCCTCTTGCTCATATCTCTCATCAAAGGGTGCTATTCTATAATGTTTCTTTAGCAGATCCCCCGCTAATCCGAGCGAGCTTTCAAATATTTGTCCCACATTCATTCGGGAGGGTACTCCTAAGGGATTGAAGACCATATCAACGGGTGTTCCATCTTGCAAATAGGGCATATCTTGCCTAGGCAAAATTTTGGAAATGATCCCTTTATTCCCATGTCTTCCGGCTACTTTATCCCCAACTTTGATTTCACGTTTCTGTAAAATATATACACGAACCATTATGTCGAGCGGGTCCCTTTGGATCCATTTCACATCGATAACGCGCCCTCTTCCACCTATAGGTAATTTCAGAGAAGTTTCTTTTGAAGTGGAAACCTCAAGGCCAAATATGGCCCGTAATAATCCAGCTTCCGCGATATAAGATGATTCGCTCGCTATCTGAGGCGTTAATTTACCTACTAAAATATCACCAGTTTCTACCCAGGATCCCAACCTAACAACTCCATTTCTGTCCAAATTGCGGAGTAAATGTTCTTCTAGATGTGGTATTTCTTTAGTGATTTTTTCAGCGGAGCCCTGGCTTGTCGTATCCGTCTGAATTTCATATTTCCGGATGTGAAAAGAGGTATAAATATCTTCATATACCAAACGTTCGCTAATTAGTACTGCGTCTTCAAAATTGTAACCTTCCCATGGCATATAAGCTACTAATACGTTTTTTCCTAAAGCAAGTTCGCCCCCAATTGTAGCAGCTCCTTCTGCTAAAATTTGTCCTTTTTTAATGGATTTACCCCGTGGAACCCGGGGTTTTTGGTGCATACAAGTATTTTTGTTAGAGCGACGGTGGTTAACTAAAGGAATACTTATAGTCTTCCCACTACTTGATAAAAGTATCTTATGACTATCAGTAGAAATGATCTTTCCCTCGCGTTCGGCTATAATGGAAACCCTCGAATCTAGAGCTGTTTGGCGTTCCAATCCAGTTCCAACAATGCATTTCTCGGACCGAGAAAGCGGAACTGCTTGGCGCTGCATATTAGAACTCATTAAAGCCCGATTCGCATCATTGTGCTCAATAAAAGGAATGAGAGAACCCCCAATAGAAAAATATTGGAAAGGAAAAATACTTCTAACATGAATCTGTTCCCATGCAATAGTCAAGAATTCTTGACGGTATCTAGCCGGAACAACCTGTTCTTCCTGAATACCTTGATTCAAGGACAAAGAATTTCCTGCTGCTATCATATAATATTCATCTCTATTTGGTGATAGATAAACCACCTGTCTCTCTTTTTTTTCTTTTGCTTTCTCAGCAGATATTTCATAAAACGGACTCTCTATGGATCCCCACAAGTGATCAATTCTCGCATGAATTGTTAAGGATCCAGTAAGTCCAACATTGATTCCTTCAGACGTGTCAATTGGACAAATACGCCCATAGTGACTCGGATGAATATCTCGGCTCCGAAAACTTGCGGTTCTCCCCGTCAACCCTCCAGGACCTAAACAACTCACTTTTCGCCCATGAACAGTTTGTGTCAATGGATTCGTTTGATCAAAAACTTGAGATAACGGGTATGTGCCAAAAAAGGTCTCATAAGTAGTTATTAATAAAATTGAAGTTGAAGTTGGAGTTACCAAAGTTTGGGGAGTCGGTTTCGATTGACGTATGAATACTCTACGAATAGTTTTTTGAACTGCATGTTGTAAACGACCAAGAGCCAATCCGAATTGATCTTGTAACAGATCCGCAACCGAACGAATACGTTTATTTTTCAAGTGATTCATATCGTCATCGTCAAGTATACCCGTTCCAAATTTCATTCCAATCAAATGATCCGTAGCGGCCAATACATCTCGTGGTAACAAGAATGTATTGTTCTGAGGAATATCAAGATTAAGTCTCCGATTCATATTTCGTCGACCAATCCTTCCTAATTCACATTTTTGTTGAAAAAATTTCTTTTGTAATTCCTCGCATAAGGACTCCGAAAATACCAGGTCCCCACCTACACAAGCAAATTGTTGATAAAACTCCAAAATAGCTTTTTCTTTTGACTCAATCCTCTTCTTCTCTTTAGCATTCGGGAAAGACAAGAAAATTTCAGGGTAGGAAACATTATCCAGAATTTCTCTCTAGATTCGAACCCATAGCTGATGATAGAACTAGAATAGATATCTTTTGTTTTCTACTCACGCGAGCCCATATCCTTTCTTTTTTATCAATTGCTAATTCCGATCTCCCCCCCCAATCTGATATTATAGTGCCAGTGTAGATAGAAATTCCCTTATGATCTAATTCCGAGCGGTAGTAAATACCAGGACTTAGCAATATTTGATTGATCACAATTCGGTATATTCCATTTATAATAAAGGTTCCTAAGGAATTCATTATAGGAATGTTTCCGATAGAAATGGTTTGCTTTTGCACATCGAAACCAAAAATTAATCTCGCAGATACATATAATTCGGAAGAATAGGTGAGTGATTCATACACAGCATCTCTTTCTTTTATCGAGGGTTCTAGCAGTTGATATCCTTTCGCAAATAATTGAAATGCAATTTCGTGATCTGGATCTTTAATTGTTGGAAACTTGTCAAGTTCTTCTGCCAAGGCTTGATTAATGAACCTACAAAATCCCTCGAATTGGATCTGACTAAATCCGGGTATTGTGGACATTCCCTCGTTTCCATTCCGGAGCATCTTAATCTTAAGTTTCCTGTTTATCAAAGAAAAATTCCATTATCAGCTCACTCTTCATCAATCCCTATGGATCGATCTAGCAATCATGGAATCTATATTCTGTTTACTGAATCACATGAAATTCTAGGGAACTCCACATACGTATTTCATATATGTATTTCATACATATGAATAGAGACCATTTGGACGAAAGTTCGAGTTTGCCAGGGGTACAAATGAAATGAAAATGAATTGATAAAACATTCCTACAAAAAAAATTCTGCCACTTATACTTTATGTTATGATATTCTAATCAGATTGGATGGCAAAGATTTCTCATTTTATCTCCTTTCTATGAATGTAATAAAGCCGTAATATAATATACTAGAAAGTTTGACTTTACTTCGATTTAGAATAGCGTGCTTACTTTAATTTCTCAAAATAATTTGAGGGTTCTTTTTTATTTCGGATCGGAGTAGTATAATTGCTAGAAAATTCAGTATTTCATTGTGGAATTCTAAAATAAAGTAAGTCCCTTTTTTAAGTACATGCCAATCTAGTTATCCACCTCTCCCCATATCCATGCTTTTCTTTTATCGTAATTTCACTTGGGTACGCCAAGATAGTCAGGTTATACTCTATATCAGAGCAAATTTCCTTTTTTTATTCAAGATATTTAATTTAATACTTTGAAAAATTAAAGCATGATTCCCCATAGAGATATGTACATAAAGGGGATCTTTGGATAATAATGCTGTTCGGACCTAAAGTTTACCTATACACGGATTAAGCATAAAGCCATAATATTTTATTATGCCATTGAAGGGGGGGGAGATAATACCGATTTAAGAGTAGTTCACTACTGCAATAAAAAAAAGAGAATTCTAGTTAACGGTTCCAATTTATTCTGAATTTTGCAGCCTGTGAATAGAAATCCACTTTTTCTTCTTTTTCATCTCAATAGAAAGAAATGGGAAGTTTTATTGTGTTAACAATGTATGTTTTAAGATAGAATCTATCGAGGAGAATAATAGAAACTGGATCAAAAAAAGCAGGAATAGATTTTTTGAAAAAGATTGGAAAAAAGTAAGTAGAATTATATTCAAAATAAAAGGGGCTTTTCGTAAGAAAACGTGGATGAATACTTGCTGTTTTCTAGATTTTTGATCGGATTTTTTGGCGGCATGGCCAAGCGGTAAGGCAGGGGACTGCAAATCCTTTATCCCCAGTTCAAATCTGGGTGCCGCCTGATCAATAAAATACTTAGGTTTTTTTTATAGTGCTGATCGAATTCGATAAATTTTTACTTCGCATAAGTTCGGGCAAGAGAGTAACTGGGCCTGCCGATACTGGGTTTAGAGAAACCATACCATAGTTCTATCCTCAAACTAGGGTTAGGGTTTGTTTTGACGGTAGTGGCCAAAATGGTTATCAATAGGGGTGAGGTAGTGTTTCCTTATTCTTTTATTATATGAATTTGAATTGGTTCTTAATTGAGATTCGATTTGATAATTTTAAAATACGAGGATAAGATGTCAGAAATCTTGGTATCCAAAGAAAGGTCCCTAAGGGGCATTCTTTTTTTTTTTCAATCTAAGATTCAAGAAGGGACTCCACGAAAGAATATCAAGACTTACTAATTATTATACATTTTTTTATCGTACATCTTATGTTACCTACATACACTAAAGTAAGGACTACTTAATTCTAACGAGAATCAGATTAAATAGGTCGATCAAAAATCAATTTAGGAGTTGTATTATGGATAAAATCTCTTCATTCTTTCATAGAATGATACAAAGCAAGGCTGCAGGGTTTAGGTCAAAAATAAACATTAGGTAAGGTAGGTATCCAATAAATATTTATCTATCGATAATTTTATGGTATATTCGGGCGTCCTTTGCTTAAAAAAAAAAAAAAGAGTAACAAAAGGAATAAAAAATCTTCCTATTCCCGCTTCTTCTATTCAGGACATCATTCCCGTACTCTTTCTTTTTTAAGGAAAAAAGGGCTATAGTATCTCGTATTTTTAATGCTCTCTAATTCTACCAGAATTCCTATAAGAATTTGTTAGGAGTAAATTCCTTGAACTGATTGATCCATGGCCTTAGGGCGGAATCCCTTTTTGACTCTGTACCCTTGATTCCACTATGATTATTGATCAATAGTAGAATAATCCCTTCATAGAAATAGGAGACATAATTTAGATGGATATAGTAAGTCTCGCTTGGGCTGCTTTAATGGTAGTCTTTACATTTTCTCTTTCACTAGTAGTATGGGGAAGGAGTGGACTCTAGGGATACTACTAATTGATTAAGTAATCAAATTGTTGTATCAATTCTTTTCTTTAATGGATCATTTTGCATTAATCATTTTGTCAAACGTTATTCTTTAATCTTTTTCTTTAGTTTTGTTTCACTCCTGTAAGAAACTCTTGTATTGTAAGTTGTAATGTAAGAAAGAGCCATTATACCAATTCAGAATTTCTACTAGAAATGACGAATGGTTAAAAAAAGTTCTATACATAAGAAAATTAGACTTTCTTCCACGGAACTATTCACGGCATATCACACATTTTCCATTTCCTTTTACTTTTTACTATAGTCTATTCTTCATATTATTTTTCTTTCCTTCCATGGATTCTTTGGTCAAGAATTGTCTTAGATTTTTTTATTTTGACCTGATTGAAATTAAGTGGATGCAATGAAAAAAGAAATTGAATTAGACTACTTAACTATTTCAATCTACTAATCTATTCTATGTAGATTCAAAGATAATATAATAGAAAGAATCTAAAGTGTCGTAGAAAAAACTATATGTAGTTCTTTCTACCACACTTTAAGATTCCAACCAGATCCTTTCATTTAAGACTTGGATTTTTTTTATTTAATCCCTTTTTAATTTCTTCAATGATTAATTGGAATTCCAATTAATTATTTTGGCTGACTGTTTTTACATAAATAATAAGTAAAAAAGAAGTAGGAACTAGAATGAACAGTGCAGTAGCAATAAATGCGAGAATATTGACTTCCATAACCTCTTTATTTTTTATTTTCACAATAACTCGGGATGTAATCCCATGGAGAGGAAAAAGGGGTATCTTGTAAATTCAAGGGTAGGGCTTGCATTCTGATAATACTGAATCAATTCAATATTATGAATATCGGATCTATCAAATCAATTCATGGATGAGAGTTATATTTCACGGATGAGAGTTATATAGTATAACATAGGAAGATCCTCTATCCACACTAAGACCAAAATGGGTTTTTTGATTGGATTAGGAATTCCCTCTTTTTTAATCCTTTTCTACTTTTTCTTTTCTATATCTCTAACCCACGAGCTTTCTTAATCTTATACTTTCTTAATCTTATACAATTTCCCTTCCTTTTTCTTATAGTTATACATACAATTATGTATGTATTATATGACCAACTTTCACTTTCTATGGGTCACATAGACATCCAAATAAGCAGTAGAAGTGAGATGGGGAAAAGAGGTCTGAAATAAAAAGGGAATACGATTTATGTATGGATTCCGGTAAAATACCGGTACTCTATTCCATAAGAGTGGAATAGGAAATTAAGATGAGGATGGTATCATCATAAAGAAAGATAGAGTAATATAATATCCTAAATTCTACTAATCCACATATCGTATGTGTGTCTTTCTTTATCGATTGGGAGTAGTGAAAAAAAAATTCCTATATGCCCTCCCTCCCTCTTTAATGAGAGATGCAAAATAAAAAAGTGAAGTAAGGGTGCCCTGTGGGTATTTGATCTTGCTCCCTGCCCCTTTTTTTCATGGAAAAAGGAAATATCAATTTCTCCATTCATTGAACCCTAGTTCGGGACTGACGGGGCTCGAACCCGCAGCTTCCGCCTTGACAGGGCGGTGCTCTGACCAATTGAACTACAATCCCCGCGGGGTGTATGGCATACCCATTCTTAAATAGAACCATAAGAAGATTCGATTCGTCTTTCGTACTCTAAGAAATAGACGAATCATATACTACATACCCACATATTATATTATACGTGGGTATAGTGAGAGTGACATAACTAGTATGTCGTGATTTTTTATCACTAAAAATGGATAATAATCCAGCCTTCAATAAGAAAAACTCTTTTGTTTGTAAGAAAGGAATGAGAGAGATATGGATTAGAAAAAAAAATTTCCCTTTTTTCTTTATCTTTTATTTCTATAGATCAGACATTTTATTTTATGGAAGAAAAACAAAAGGATTTAGTTCATACTCACGAAGCCCTAGATTTTTGGTTTGGGCCGAGCTGGATTTGAACCAGCGTAGACATTGTCAACGAATTTACAGTCCGTCCCCATTAACCACTCGGGCATCGACCCAGGAAGAATTTATTCTAGGGTTTTTGCTAATCTATGATTAACCTCCTTTCATAATACTCCCTACCCCCAGGGGAAGTCGAATCCCCGCTGCCTCCTTGAAAGAGAGATGTCCTGAACCACTAGACGATAGGGGCATCACTAGACGATAGGGCCATATACAACCGCTCGTGATTATACTATAATCATAGTATGAGCAGTTTTTTGGAATTGTCAATATACTCGAAAAGTATAAATAGATCCAAAGCAAAGAGTTTTTCCAACTTTTCTGTTATGTTTTCATCTAGGATTTTTTTTAGTTGATCGTTATAGATTAATTCTCCGTGCTTCATTTAGTGTTCATACCAAAAATGCATCCATCCCGCACTAAGTCATAAAATTCTCTAAAAATATAGAGAAAGTTTCAAAAACAAAGAAAAAAAGTGAATCAATTTAGTAGAAAAGTACTCTATCAGATTCGAACCAACGACTTACGTCTTAGCACGAGATTACTCTACCACTAATTTAAAAAGCCCTTTATCGGATTTGAACCGATGACTTATGCCTTACCATGGCATTACTCTACCACTGAGTTAAAAGGGCTTTTTATTTAATTCAAAAATTAGCCACTTGGATTTCCCATTATGGGTCTACTGCATAATGTACATATTATATATATAATATATAGAGATAGAGAGAGAGACATTATGTAGAGATTGTATATGTATATATCGATATCTTGAGAGCTCAAAATAAAATTAATAAAAAAAAACATACCCTACATAACATATCCAACTCTTCTTGGTTCAGGGTTTTCCGTTTCCGAAGACTAGTAAAATAGGCGGATTCTGGAACCCCAAGGATTCAACGGTATATGGATATGGAAAATATAAGATTTCCGATCCTAGCGGGAAAAGGCGGGGAACAGATACCCAATAGGATATAGGATCCTTGGGAGGAACTTTTGGTAATGGCCTTGATCCTCTATGCTATTTTTTATGTGTTCTTAGTTCTATTGAACTTTTTGCATTCTTTTAAACAAGAATCTAATAAACTAGAATTGAGTCAGTGGAAAAAAGGAGAGAGAGGAAAGTGTTAAATGGAGAGAGTCGACTAATCAGAGACTTTTAGGATCTTCTTTACATCAGGTAAATCTGTCGGCCCTGTCCGTTTTTTTCTTTAAGTTACGACTCTTTGCTGCTTACTTCTATCAAGCCATAGGGAAAGTCTATGATGAATTTGGAAAACTCATCTCACTCTTACTCTATGGCTCGGACTTAATGGGGGAAGAAAACATCTTCCATAATTTCTTTTTTGTTCAATTCTGGACAAAAAAGAAAAGGAAAAAAGGAATTTATAGGGACAGTGTTACCCCCTATATCCCCTAGTTTATATTGTAGGAATAATAAAACAATTTAGCAGTCTGACACACTTACGTCCTTGCAAAGTAAATAATTATTATTGTAGTCGTAACCGTAGAATAGGATCCTAATCAAAATAAATACATTTGGTTCAGGCGCTATTAGCATGGTAAGAAAAGATTTTTTTTACAGACCAGAGGGGCTATCTAAATCCTAAAGTAAAGGCGAGCGATCGAAGTAGAAGTACCAACGGCTCAGTGTCATGAACCTTCTCCATCTGATTCAATAAGGGGGGAATTAGCCTTCTTGTCAAATGGCTATCCTTGACAAAGGGTACCATTTATACCATAATCTACAATGTAGCGGGTATAGTTTAGTGGTAAAAGTGTGATTCGTTCTATTAATAACTGAATTTGAAATGATATACTTAAGGCATCCTTAAGTTTTTTATTTTTATATTCCGATGAAAACTTTAGTTCTTATAAAGGATTAAATCCTTTTCCTCTCAATAGCATATTGAGGAAGAATATACATTCTGGCGATTTGTATCCAAAGACTAATTTAAATTGCATCCAAAATAAAAATAGGATTATGAGTACAGAGTCGCGAAGCATAATTTTGCATTGGATTAAGTATTCCAATTTTGAAAATATGAGTAAAGGATCTATGGATGAAGATACAAAAAAGTTGATTTCCAATCGTAACTAAATCTTCTTAAAATAAGGAATAAGGAAGCCAAATAGCTAAAAAACGATAGTTTTGGTTTACTAGAACCATCCGCATATTGTTTCAGCTCGGTGGAAACCCAATTCTTTTCCTCAGGATCTCTTGAATGAAATTAGGGAACGAAGTAAGTAGATTAGATGAATTTAGATAGAATTTCTATCTCCTACTCTATAAGGATCATCTAGAAAGCGGAGAGCTTTGGTTCCATTCAAATAGAAAAGCTGACATAGATGTTAAGTGGTGAGAATATCCATAAAGGAGCCGAATGAAATCAAAATTTCATGTTCGGTTTTGAATTAGAGACGTTAAAAATAATCAACCAACGTCGACTATAACCCCTAGCCTTCCAAGCTAACGATGCGGGTTCGATTCCCGCTACCCGCTCCATTCTGTATAAAAGGAGTATTCTATTTGTCTAGACATGTTAGAGGCTTGTATTCAAGCCTTTTTTGTCCACCAGTTTCTGGTACTCCAGAGCGGAGTAGAGCAGTTTGGTAGCTCACGAGGCTCATAACCTTGAGGTCACGGGTTCGATTCCCGTCTCCGCACTTAGCAGTCTGTATAAAAGGACTATTCTATTTCTCTAGATATGTATGGTAGAGGGGCGTATCCAACCCTTTTTTATTCATTAGTTCCCGGCCCTAGAGGGCAAAATTGAGCAGTTTGCGAAGTCACTTGCCTTCAAAAAAAGAAGGCGCAAGGCCTCTCCCTACCCTGCAGAAAATAAAAATGAAACGAAAGGGACAGTCTACCTCTCCCTTCCCTTTAAAAAAAGTTTGCCCGTTGTTTGTCTCAGTTAATACCCAATTTTTGGAGCTCTGTTGGCGAGTTCTATTTCTGCCTCTGGAGCGCCCTCTTTTTTTGAGTGGGATGCAAAGGAAGGGTAAGATAGTAAGGGATACGGCACTAGACTAACACCT
>NW_028260561.1:0-40021 GCF_056163025.1 Triticum urartu
AAATTGAACAGGTAAATAAATTTCTGGATGAGTTACGTAAACATCTAAAAGATACTAAACCTCAATTCCAAGAAATTATATCTTCTAGCAAGACATTCACCGAGCAAGCGGAAATCCTTTTGAAGGAAGCTATTCAGGAACAGCTGGAACGGTTTTCTCTTCAGTAACAAATAAATTTTGCATGTCTACTCTTGTTAGTAGAATAGGAATCGTTGAGAAAGCTTTTTCATTTGAATCATGCAAAAAAGTTTTCTTTGTTTTTAGTTTAGTATAGTTATTTAAAGAATAGATAGAAATAAGATTGCGTCCAATAGGATTTGAACCTATACCAAAGGTTTAGAAGACCTCTGTCCTATCCATTAGACAATGGACGCTTTTCTTTCATATTTTATTCTTTCTTTTATTTTTTTGCTTCTTCCGAGAAAAAACTGTTAGACCAAAACTCTTTTAGGAAATCAAAAAATCCAGATACAAATGCATGATGTATATATTATATCATGCATATATCATAAAGAAGGAGTATGGAGGCGGTAGTGGGAATCGAACCCGCAACCCCAAGGTTATGAGCCTTATGAGCTACCAAACTGCTCTATACTCTTAAACTAAAGAGGGGTAACTAGTGGATAAAAGAGGGTTGGATACGCCCCTCTACCAATATCTATACAAATAGAATAGTCCATTTATACAGAATGGTAAAGAGGGCTCCTCTATGATTATCAATTCCAGAAATCCATACAAATACGAAAGGGTATTTTATCCTTACCAACTGGATCTTGTTGCACCCGGTAACAAACATTCATAAACCATTTCTCGAAGTACGTGTCCGGATAGCCCAAAATGTCGATAGTTAGCTCTAGGTCTTCCGGTCAAAAAACAACGTCGATGAAGGCGTGTAGGTGCACTATTACGCGGTAGGGATTGCAATTTTTCTCGCATTTTCGTTTTTTCACTCAAACTCAAGGGAGAAACTTTGCTTCTTATCTTTTTTTTTAAAGATTGACGAATCAAATGATATTTCTGTTCTAATTTCTGCCGCTTCTTCTCCCTCTGAATCAAACTTTTTTTTGCCATAATGTGTCGTTGCTATTATTACCAAGTATACGGTTCTAATCCTAGATGGAAAAATAAATAGAAAAAGAAATCTAAAAAGGCAGATCCTCCCTCTCTATCAAGAGTAATGAACTAGGTGCTGATACAGTACAAAAAAACAAACTAAATTAACCAAACTTGCCTGATGTTGAGGCAATCAAGAAAGCTGCATAAGTGAATATATAACCCACGGAAAAGTGAGCTAATCCAACCAATCTTGCTTGCACAATGGAAAGAGCCACGGGCTTATCTCTCCAGCGAATTAAATTAGCTAAAGGTGTGCGTTCATGAGCCCATGCTAAAGTCTCAATTAATTCCTGCCAATACCCCCGCCAGGAAATTAAGAACATAAATCCAGTAGCCCAAACAAGATGTCCAAATAAGAACATCCACGCCCATACCGATAAACTATTCATCCCAAAAGGATTATATCCATTGATAAGTTGTGAAGAGTTTAACCATAGGTAATCTCTTAACCATCCCATCAAATAAGTGGAGGATTCATTAAATTGTGAAACGTTGCCCTGCCATAATGTGATATGTTTCCAATGCCAATAAAAAGTAACCCACCCAATGGTATTTAACATCCAGAAAACTGCCAAATAAAATGCGTCCCAAGCAGAAATATCACAAGTACCGCCGCGCCCTGGGCCGTCACAAGGAAAACTATATCCAAAATCCTTTTTATCTGGCATTAATTTGGAACCGCGTGCATCTAAAGCGCCCTTTACTAAAATCAATGTAGTTGTATGCAAACCTAGAGCAATAGCATGATGAACCAAGAAATCCCCAGGTCCTATTGTTAAGAAAAGCGAATTACTATTCTCATTAACAGCATTCAACCATCCGGGCAACCATAGGCTTCGACCCGCATTGAAAGCGGGGCCATTCGTTGAAGATAAGAGTATATCGAACCCATATGTCGTCTTGCCATGAGCAGATTGTATCCATTGGGCAAATATAGGTTCGATCAAGATTTGCTTTTCTGGAGTACCAAAAGCAAGCATGACGTCGTTATGAACATAAAGGCCCAAGGTATGGAATCCTAGAAAGAGGCTAGCCCAACTTAAATGAGATATGATAGCTTCTTTATGGTCTAACATTCTTGCCAATACATTATCCTCATTCTGTTCCGGATTGTAATCCCTAATGAAAAAAATAGCTCCATGAGCAAAAGCCCCTGTCATGATGAACCCTGCAATATATTGGTGATGAGTATATAAAGCAGCTTGAGTAGTAAAGTCTTGTGCTATGAATGCATAAGGAGGTAAAGAGTACATATGTTGAGCTACTAAGGAAGTAATAACCCCTAAAGAAGCTAGAGCAAGACCTAACTGAAAATGAATCGAATTGTTGATTGTGTCATAAAGGCCCTTATGCCCACGCCCTAATCGACCCCCCGGAGGAGTATGCGCTTCTAAAAGATCTTTAATACTGTGCCCAATTCCGAAGTTAGTTCGATACATGTGACCGGCAATGAGAAAAATAAATGCAATAGCTAAATGATGGTGAGCCATATCGGTCAGCCACAAACTTTGTGTTTGTGGATGGAATCCCCCAAGAAGAGTTAGAATGGCAGTTCCCGCTCCTTGAGCGGTACCAAATAAATGATTACTCGAATCAGGGTTTTGGGCATAAAGATTCCATTGACCCGTCAAAAGGGGTCCCAACCCCTGGGGATAGGGTAATACATCTAAGAAATTATTCCATCGAACGTACTCCCCCCTGGATGCGGGAATAGCAACATGAACTAAATGTCCTGTCCAAGCCAAAGAACTTACCCCGAAAAGTCCTGACAAATGATGATTGAGACGAGATTCCGCGTTTTTGAACCACGAAAGGCTTGGTTTCCATTTGGGTTGTAGATGTAACCAACCCGCTATTAAGGACAGCGTAGAAAGAAATAATAGAAAAAGAGCTCCAGTATAAAGATCCTCATTGGTGCGTAATCCTATTGTATACCACCACTGATAAACTCCAGAATAAGCAATATTCACTGGACCAGCAGCACCTCCTCGAGTAAAGGCTTCCACAGCGGGTTGACCAAAATGAGGATCCCAAATCGCATGAGCAATAGGTCTTACGTGTAAAGGATCCTGTATCCATGATTCAAAATTTCCTTGCCAAGCTACATGAAACAGATTTCCGGACGTCCATAGAAAGATTATTGCTAATTGCCCAAAGTGAGAAGCAAAAATGTTCTGATAAAGACGTTCTTCAGTAATATCATCATGACTTTCGAAATCATGTGCGGTAGCAATACCAAACCAAATACGACGAGTAGTGGGGTCCTGAGCTAAGCCTTGGCTAAACCTGGGAAATCTTAATTCCATAATGCCTTTCAAATCCTCCTAGCCACTATCCTACTGCAATAATTCTCGCTAAGAAGAATGCCCATGTCGTGGCAATTCCACCCAGAAGGTAATGGGTTACTCCTACAGCGCGTCCTTGTATAATGCTCAAGGCTCTAGGCTGAGTAGCAGGAGCAACTTTTAATTTGTTATGAGCCCAAACGATAGATTCAATGAGTTCTTGCCAATAACCACGGCCGCTGAATAAAAACATTAAACTGAAGGCCCAGACAAAATGAGCACCTAAGAAAAAAAGACCATATGCAGATAATGAAGAACCATAAGACTGAATGACTTGCGATGCCTGTGCCCACAAGAAATCTCGAAGCCACCCATTAATCGTAATGGAACTCTGTGCAAAGTTTCCCCCTGTAATATGAGTTACCACCCCTTGATCACTTATAGTACCCCAAACATCCGACTGCATTTTCCAACTGAAATGGAAAATGACTACCGAAATTGCATTGTACATCCAGAATAAACCTAAGAAAACATGATCCCAGGCGGATACTTGACATGTTCCCCCTCGGCCAGGCCCATCGCAAGGAAAGCGAAAACCTAGATTTGCTTTATCGGGTATCAAACGGGAACTCCGAGCAAATAAAACACCTTTCAAAAGTATTAATACAGTCACATGTATGGTAAATGCATGAATGTGATGGACTAAAAAATCTGCGGTTCCTAATGGAATAGGTAACAAAGCCACTTTGCCACCTACTGCTACTAACTCGCCGCCTCCCCACGTTAAGCTAGTACTTGTTGTTGCACCAGGAGCTGTTACGCCAGGCGCAGTAGCATGGATATTTTGTACCCATTGAGCAAAGATAGGTTGTAATTGTATGGCAGTATCCGAAAACATATCTTGTGGACGGCCTAAAGCACTCATGGTATCATTATGAATGTACAAGCCAAAACTGTGAAAACCTAGAAATATACATACCCAGTTAAGGTGGGATATGATTGCATCGCGGTGTCTAAGGACGCGATCTAATAGATCGTTGTATCGAGTAGTTGGATCATAGTCTCTTACCATAAAAATTGCTGCATGTGCAGCAGCACCGACTATTAGAAATCCGCCAATCCACATGTGGTGTGTGAACAAGGAAAGTTGTGTACCATAGTCAGTAGCTAGGTATGGATAGGGAGGCATAGAATACATATGATGAGCTACAACAATGGTTGTAGAGCCTAGCATAGCTAGGTTAAGAGATAATTGAGCATGCCATGACGTTGTTAAGATTTCATAAAGACCCTTATGGCCTTGTCCTGTAAATGGGCCCTTGTGAGCCTCCAAAATATCTTTAAGTCCATGGCCAATACCCCAATTGGTCCTATACATATGACCTGCGATTAGGAAAAGAATAGCAATAGCTAAATGATGGTGCGCAATATCGGTCAGCCAGAGACCACCGGTTACTGGATCTAGTCCTCCGCGAAAAGTCAGAAATTCTGCGTATTTGGACCAATTTAAAGTGAAAAAAGGGGTTGCTCCTTCGGCAAAACTAGGATAAAGTTGAGCCAAAAGGTCCCGATTCAAGATAAATTCATGAGGAAGTGGTATCTCTTTAGGATCCACCCCAGCGTCAAGAAATTGGTTAATTGGTAAAGATACATGAATTTGGTGCCCCGCCCAAGAAAGAGACCCAAGTCCTAATAATCCCGCTAAGTGGTGATTCAACATGGATTCTACATCTTGGAACCAGGCCAATTTGGGAGCGGCTTTGTGATAATGGAACCAACCAGCAAAAAGCATTAACGCTGCAAAAATCAATGCACCAATTGCAGTACAATAGAGTTGTAATTCACTAGTTATTCCAGATGCTCGCCAAAGCTGAAAAAAACCAGAGGTTATTTGGATTCCTCGGAAACCCCCGCCTACATCACCATTCAATATTTCTTGCCCTACTATAGGCCAAACTACCTGAGCACTGGGTCCAATGTGAGTAGGATCACTTAGCCATGCTTCATAATTGGAAAAACGGGCGCCATGAAAGTACATGCCACTCAACCAAAGAAAGATAATGGAAAGTTGCCCGAAATGAGCACTAAAGACTTTTCGAGAAATCTCCTCCAAATCACCAGTATGACTATCGAAATCGTGAGCATCAGCATGTAGGTTCCAGATCCAAGTGGTAGTATCAGGGCCCTTAGCTAGTGTTCTTGAGAAATGGCCGGGTCTGGCCCATTCCTCAAAAGATGTTTTTACAGGATCCCTATCCACAACAATTTTTACTTCTGGTTCCGGCGAACGAATAATCATTAAGTCCTCCTCTTTCCGGACAAGACATACAAAGAGACCCGCCAACTGTCTTTTTAGTGAATCTTTGAAAGATATATATTTTGAAAGATAGATTTTGAAAGATAGATTTTGAAAGATAGATATTGTGATTAGTTCTTTTCTTTACTATCTACCATCCTTCTATTTTTTTTTTAGTTATTCACTGGAGCAATTATATATTGAAGTCAATCCGAGGCAAGTGTTCGGGTCTATTATGACATAAAGATTAGGTGCCTAACGGACATTGTTTATCTTGAAAAACAAATATTTCTCGACGTAAGAAAAAAATCTTTTTTATTTTTAATTTAAGAAACTAGTGTATTTTTTTTGAGGGCATAAGCTCCTATCTATATCTACTTTCCTTGAGCATAATATAGGGTTTTTTATTTGATTCTAAATTCCAAGATAACTCATTAGAATTATTAATAAGATGGTCCTAATATATTAGCAATATTTAGATTGCCCCCTCTTTTTATTCACTTTATTACTTCTATTCTAGACCCTATCCCTATGGTTTATTCTTATGAAATATCATATAAAATAGAAGGTATAAGAAATGGATATAATGAAATTCTTGATTCGATCTTACGACCTAATTTATTTGATTAATGGATCAACAACCAAACCACCCATTTTATGAAAAAGAAGGAGCATGGTCTTATTCAAATTCAAAGCGCTTCGTAATCTTCAACCAGTTCTGTGCTTCAATATAATTTCCCGGAGTAAGCGCTATAGCTTGTTTCCAATATTCAGCAGCTTGATCAAACCAAGCTTCCGCAATTTCCGAATCACCCTGTAGAATGGCCTGTTCTCCTCGGTCGGAATAGGAAGTTCCTTCCCTTAGAACCGTACTTGAGAGTTTCCTACCTCATACGGCTCAGAAATTGCTATCTGAATTTCCCCTATCTTAACTGAATTCGATTTATCAAAAATCGATCCAATTTGTTCTTGGGTTAAGCAGAAGAAATTAATTACCTAAGTTTCAAACCCTAATTTTTATCAATAATCAGTTTGATCTTTTTTCCCACCTTCAGAAGAATGAAGCATAGATAGATATAGAGCCTTCGTTCAAATTTTCTGAGAGGTAACTATCCCGGTTTCATATATGAAATCTCTATAGAATCCTTGAAAAAGACTTTTTTCCATAAGAAAGAAAAAAGAACTTACTATCTTTGGGATCTGATACTACACCGCTGCTTAATCCCTTAGTGGATCGGCTCTATTACATAAGCGGATTCCTAAATTTTGCCCCATATCATGGGATAAGTAAGCAGTTTTTTTTAGTTGTATCGACCCAGTCGCTCACTAATTGATCTTTACGGTGCTTTCTCTATCAATTTGAGAAACTTTATCCATAGAGTAGTAGTATAGGCCATACTTTCTTCGTTTTTTGATTCTCGTGAAGTGTCCTTCCTTCCTACAGCTGATAGGGAAAAATCGTTGTTTTTACGATCCCTATGTAGAAAGCCCTTTTTTTCTAGTATTTACTAGAAAATTTGATCCTCTCTTTTTTTTTTTTCTTTCTATAGTGGAGATAGTCGCACGTAATGACAGATCACGGCCATATTATTAAAAGCTTGCGGTAAGAAGGGGTTTCGTTCTAGTGCCCGGAAATAATATTCCAAAGCCTTTGTATGCTCTCCATTGCTTGTGTGTATAAGGCCTATGTTATAGAGTATATAACTTCGATCATAGGGATCGATTTCTAGTCGCGTAGCTTCATAATAATTTTGCAAAGCTTCCGCATAATTTCCTTCGGATTGAGCCAACATCCGTTACGGTCGTTCATTCTATTCAAAAAATCTCCGTTCCAAAACCGTACATGAGGTTTTCATCTCATACGGCTCCTCCCTTCTGTACATAATAGTACTAAGCGAAATAATCTATAGAATCAAAATAGAATTAGTCCCGTCTCATTATGAACCGAAAGGGGCTGGTATTTTTCCAAGAAATCTCTAGCCAACCTTCCCACAAGAGGTTTTTCTTAACACCAATGAATTCTATTAATGCTAGAGGAAAACGATAGCTCCAATAATTTCTTTGTTCTCAACGCCTCCTATTTAGAGGAATTAGCTACTTCAACGATCTTTGATGGTTATAGGGGTATCCAAAGTACAAACCTGATGGTTGTTTGTTATCCCAACCATTCTTCCCAGCCCTGATACCGATCAGGAAAGGGGTAATTTCTAACAAAGTTTTTCTCTTGTTGATTCCTATTTCTAGGTGTAGTGCTTTTCTCCCCTATGCTGCCTACGGATACTAATAGAGTAGGATTGGCCTGTAATCCATACCATACCATATCCTGTAGGTGTAACCTTTCGCTCAATACTCAAATCTACAATTGAAGTATCTGAAGCCGCATCAATCGAGGATACACGACGGAAGGAATTGTTAGTTCGCCTCACCTTCCCGAAGCGTGGGTTTGTTTGCTTTACAAATTTGGTTCTCTCTATGCCAACCCCCCTCTCTTTTTCGTAAGACTGAGGTATAGGTAGGGCTAAAAAAAAGCAAAAAAAAGAGTCAAATCGCACCATCTCTATAATAAGTAAATGCCTTTTTTTCTCCTGAGGTTGTCGGAATTATTCGCAATAAAATATTGGCTACAATTGAGGAGGTCTTATCAATGAAATTTCCATTTCCACGGGATCTAGGCATAATTCCCAACCCATTCTATATAGAATTGTTTTCATTCCTTCACAAAATAACATAAAAACAAACACATTCGATTCTTATAATTATAAATAGATTGATCCATATGCTCTACTCTAAATCCATATGCTTTAAATGGATAAGAGAGATATGGATTTTCCGCTCAGCTCAAATTGTATCCTTTTCCTTCTGCTTGGACACGAAGAGATATGAAATATTTGACTAAGACTGGATTTCATTCCACTTTCCTATTTCTGAACAACAACTTATGTTATCAACTATTTCGTGTTTTCAAAGTTATTAATTGTCTCATACCCTATTTTTGATTTCGATAGTATGGTGTAGCGTATCTTATGCAAACGGAATTCTAAGGTTTCTTTATTTTATTATGCAATAAGAAGAATTCTTCCATTTTCTTTTTCTTTAGTTGCGGGAAAACCCAAATTAAAACTTTTATTTTATAGCGAGCGCAATTTCTAGTAAAAAATCCTGTATCCTTCCACTTAGATCAAAAGGAATTTTTCCAATAGAACTATGGAACCCCCGAGTGGTTGCGGTTGTACCTGTACTGCAGGAATAAGAAAACTCGCTATTCACTCAGTTTATTTTCCATAATAAGTTATGTAGGAGAGATGGCCGAGCGGTTCAAGGCGTAGCATTGGAACTGCTATGTAGACTTTTGTTTACCGAGGGTTCGAATCCCTCTCTTTCCGTTTTTCTTAATTCATCAACGTTAAGGATCACAATGTATCAAATCAAATAACAATTTTTTCCAGCAATAATATAATATCTTATATTATCTTATTTTGATTTAATAGAAATTAGAAATTCTCTATAGCAAATTACTGTGGTATGTAAAATACACATAGAGGAAAAAAGAAAAAAGGATCCTAATCCTAGGGTTAATCAATTTTAGCTAGTTGATGGGAAAATACAAATTAATGGTAATGGTCTTAGGGCGATTTAGTTCGGGGAAAGGGGAAGGGGAAGAAAATTCTATGAACCTTTCCTTTTTTCGTTAAGTTCAAGTCTGACGAGAGTAATATTCTACAACTAACAACTCATTTATTTTGAGACCGACCCACTTCCTATCTAGGATTTTATTTACTAGTCCTTTATATTCCAACGTGTCAATCGCCAAATGCTTTGGCAATTTCCCCGGGTCCGATGAAGCAATATAATTTTGAACCAGACCTTTTGATCTTTGGTTATCTTTCGTAGTAATAATATCTCGGGGTTTGCAACGAAAACTTGGTATATTGACTATACGACCATTAACTAAAATATGTCTATGGTTGACTAATTGGCGGGCCCCAGGAATGGTTGAAGCCATACCCAATCGAAAAAGGATATTATCCAAACGCATTTCAAGTAATTGTAGTAAAACCTGGCCTGTTGACCTTTTTGCTTTTCCAGCGATATGTACATATCTAAGTAATTGTCGTTCTGTCAGACCATAATGAAAACGCAATTTCTGTTTTTCTTGAAGACGAATACGATATTGCTCCTTTTTCCCAGAATTGAATTTTTTTTTAAGATTACTTCCGGATTTAGGTGTTTTTCTAGTGAGTCCTGGTAAAGCTCCCAGACGGCGTATTTTTTTTAAACGAGGTCCTCGATAACGGGACATGAAGACTCCTTTTTTTATTTTATTGAAATTTCATTTTACACAATTAATTTCATTGTATTTACATTACAGAATACATCGAAATTAAAACTGAATTAAACTACAGGATAAACAGAGTAAAATCAACTAAAGTACCCCAAAAAATGGAATTTCATCAAAATCTTTTTTTTTTGTATATATATTATTTATTTTATTGTTTTGTATCTAGCAAAATTGTAAGGTAAAAAACATAAAAGATCCTGGATTCTCCATTTAATTCGGAAAAAAAGAGATTCTTGTTCGTAGAACATCGATAGAGAAAAAAAAGCCGACTATCGGATTTGAACCGATGACCCTCGCATTACAAATGCGATGCTCTAACCTCTGAGCTAAGTGGGCTTACATAACGGAAATAGTGTAACAAATAGAAATAGGTATAGTATAGGAAATCCGTAAAATCTCAGATATTAGTTATTAATCTTAGCTATTAACTAGTTCTAAATTTGAAGTTATACTTATAAAAATAAAAAAATACTAAAACTTCTTAAAGATAAAGTTAGCTTGATATGCTTAACTATAGGATATTAAAAAATAAAATTATAGAATTTATTGGTATTTTCATTCGATCATTATAGACTTTATTATTTGTTAATAATTTGAGGATTAATATTTCACTAAGGGGAACATAGAGTCAGAGTAAATAAAATTGCTAATTCTGATTAGAAAAAAAGAATAAATATCAAGCGTTATAGTATAATTTTGAATACTATAAAAAAGTAAGACGGGAGGTGGGGGAGATAAAAACTTTTGGATATATTGATTCGGATTGAATTGCAAATACATCAAGGATAGAATCAATTCAATTCTGAATTGCAATAAGCAAGCGAGGTCTCTCAAATAGAGTCGAACTGAACTGCTAGACTACGTTGAGTGATGAACTCAATGATTCAAAAAAAAAACTAAGAGATGGATGAAATTACACAAGGAATCCTGGTCTCAAAGAAGAGGGAAATGGGGATATGGCGAAATCGGTAGACGCTACGGACTTGATTGTATTGAGCCTTGGTATGGAAACCTGCTAAGTGGTAACTTCCAAATTCAGAGAAACCCTGGAATTAAAAAAGGGCAATCCTGAGCCAAATCCGTGTTTTGAGAAAACAAGGGGTTCTCGAACTAGAATACAAAGGAAAAGGATAGGTGCAGAGACTCAATGGAAGCTGTTCTAACGAATCGAGTTAATTACGTTGTGTTGTTAGTGGAATTCCTTCTAGTTCTAAATTAGAGAAAGAGGGGTTTTATACCTTATACATTTAATAAACACGTATAGATACTGACATAGCAAACGATTAATCACAGAACTCATATTATATTCTAATTATAATATAGGTTCTTTATCTTTTTTAAAAATGAAATTAGAAATGATAATGATTATGAAATAAAAAACTCATATCATAATTTTTTTTTTTCATTATTGTGAATCCACTCCAATCGAATATTGAATAATCAAATTCTTCAATTAAAATTCAAAGTTTTCGAGATCTTTAAAAAAGTGGATTAATCGGACGAGGACAAAGAGAGAGTCCCATTCTACATGTCAATACTGACAACAATGAAATTTCTAGTAAAAGGAAAATCCGTCGACTTTATAAGTTGTGAGGGTTCAAGTCCCTCTATCCCCAAATCCTCTTTTATTCCCTAACTATACTATATTATTATTATTTATCCTCTTTTTTTTTTTCTTTTTATCAATGCACTTTTTTTTCTTTTTATCAATGCAATGGGTTTAAGATTCATTAGCTTTCTCATTCTACTCTTTCACAAAGGAATGCGAAGAGAACTCAATGGATCTTATCCTATTCATTGAATAGATTTCTTTTTTATTAGAGTATCGGCAAGAAATCTTGGTTATTCACTCTATTTTTAAGTTTTATTTAAGTAAACCATGCACAATGCATAGGACTACCCCCCCCATTTTCAAATTTAAAATTTGAAATACTTTAATTAATTTTTAGTCCTTTTAATTGACATAGATACAAATACTCTACTAGGATGATGCACAAGAAAAGGTCAGGATAGCTCAGTTGGTAGAGCAGAGGACTGAAAATCCTCGTGTCACCAGTTCAAATCTGGTTCCTGGCAGAGAAAAAAAAAAAAAAGATCCACCGAATAGGTATTGATCCAAATACCTCGAGATGGATTGTGATACATATTCATTAATAATATTTATTCATCTAAGTGGATAAATCTATAATATAAATATAGAGGCACTTCTTTTTCTTTTTAAAGAAGTTTTAAAATATATCTTTTCTTTATGATAAAGAAGGGGGTGAGATTCCCCTTTATTTTTTTGCGTTTCTTAATTTTGTATTCCGCTATTCCGACGAATATTTTTTTAGTCTTGCTTATCTTTATCTTATCTTATTTTCCTAGTTGTGCTAAGTAATGTGCGCGGTACAAAGTTCCTGGTAGAGAACTTCTTTGAGTCATCCTATTTTTCTGTTCATATGAAGGAAATTAATATGCGATTTTCAAAATAGGGGAATCCAAATGAAACCCTTTTTTTGCTCAGTCTATCTGGAATGCTTTTGTATAATTAGGAATTAATTATAAATAGGTATTCCGTTTCATCTAGGAAAAGAACCTAAAAATATTCCTTGACTTGAATAAAATCTGGAGTTGTGTTGTATAAGTGAGCATGAATTTCTTATCATTCAATGAGCATCTTGTATTTCATAAAAATTGGGGGTTATATAATCCTTACGTAAGGGCCAGCCTATCCAACTTTCAGGCATTAGGATACGTTTAAGGCGCGGATGATTATCATAAGAGATTCCCACCATATCATAAGATTCGCGTTCTTGAAAATCGGCACTTCTCCAAATCCAGAAGACAGACGGAATTCTAGGATTATCCTTTTGGGCAAAGACTTTTATGCAGACTTCTTCTGGATTATCTATACCATATTGTATTCTCGTAAGATGATACACGCTAGCTAAAGATCCACCGGGTGCTACATCATAAGCACATTGGGAGCGTAAATAATTGTAACCATATACATATAAAATGACAGCAATGGAATCCCAATCCCCTGCTTTTATTTGTAAAGTCTCTATTCCTCGGTGATCAAAGCCCAAAGATCTATGAACCACCTCATGTTTGACTAGCCAATTAGATAACCAACCCTGCTGCATTGTCTTCATCTCTCCCTCTTTGTATAAATATTTCACATTTCGGATGCAAGTTTGAAAGATTGCCCTGCTTTTTATTTTTCTACACAAAAGAGCCCCTCTCCTAATTCACTAATTTGTAGGAAGGTACTGAACTTTTGGATTTGAAAAAAGTTTCAGAAGATATATCTAATGTAGATGGTGATTGATAGAGCAATTCTTGCTCATAAGTTCCTGTATGAGTACTGCGCCTAACATAAAGCTTGTGACTGGTAGTAAAACATCTATTTTTATTTTGAGATAGAGTTTGATCCTCAACTATTTCTCGCGATATCTTCTTACGAAGTTTTGTTAGGGCATCTATAACTGCCTCCGGTTTAGGTGGGCAGCCCGGCAAGTAGACATCCACAGGAATTAACTTATCAACTCCCCGAACAGTACTATAGGAATCCGTACTGAACATTCCCCCTGTAATAGTACAGGCTCCCATAGCAATGACGTATTTTGGTTCAGGCATTTGCTCGTATAATCTCACTAAAGAGGGAGCCATTTTCATTGTTACCGTACCGGCTGTTAAAATTAGGTCTGCTTGCCTAGGACTTGATCTTGGTACCAATCCATAACGATCAAAGTCGAATCGTGAGCCTATTAATGAAGCAAATTCAATGAAACAACAACTGGTACCGTATAGAAGGGGCCATAAACTGGAGAGTCTTGACCAATTCGAAAGATCATTTGGTGTAGTTGAAATAACAGAATTGGAACTTGTTTGGTCAAGTAAGGGAAACTCAATCAAATTCATAACTGTCTCAATAGAATCTTTTCCTTCTTTTTTTTTGTCTAAATATTCAGTTAAGACCATTCCAAGGCTCCTTTTCGCCATGCATAAACTAAACCAACAACTAAGATAAGCACGAAAATCAAAGCTTCGATAAAAACGGATACACCCAATACGTCGAAACTCATTGCCCAAGGGTATAGAAAGACGGTTTCCACATCAAAAACAACAAAAACGAGCGCAAACATATAATAGCGTATTCGGAATTGTACCCAAGCCCCTCCCATGGGTTCTATACCCGATTCATAACTAGAAAGCTTCTCTGGTCCTTCACTAACCGGGGCTAAAAGTCCTGAAATCGAAAATGCCAAAATAGGAATAAGGCTTGCTATTATTAGAAATGTCCAAAAAATATCATATTCGTGAAGCAGAAACATAATGTACTCCCATTAATGTGGAATAGGCGGAACTTAAATTAGTCAATTCAATTCAGCATTGTCAATTTATCCAGAACTTCTCTCTTTTCCTCGGTGAAACAAGAATCTTTTTTGTTCAAACAAAAGCGCTTAGTTTAAGTTTAGCCTTTGTTTCCTCTGTGCTGCATCTTCTTTAAAGATTCATCCAATGGAATCCCAACTCCCTTTCTTTTGGATTTCCATTCTATTTAGATATGGTGTATGTAGATCTAATTCTTATATAAAGAAAACTTTCTCGTTTCACTTTGTCTCGCTTTCTCTAGAATCTCTAGAAAAAAGAATAGCTCTATCCTTTATTTAATATTTAATAATAAAATAATAAGAGACTATTAAATAAAAATGAGAATACTACTAAATTAGAACCTAATTAAGATAGTAGGACTAATCTATGCAGTATAATTAATGAGAAGTAATACTATAAAATAAAAATAAAGAACTCTATTTCAGAACTATGAGACAGAATATTCTGTTTTCTTATTTACTCTTTACTTTATTTTTTCTATTTAAAGTTGATCAATTTACATAATGTATCTATAAACAAAGTAATAAATATACTTAAAACAAAGTAGGAATTCGCAAAATGGATAAAATCATTGCAGTTATTATAGGGAAGTCTAGAGATATCCTATTTGAAGGAGGACGGGATTCAAATCAGGGAAAGGATCCTTTCTTCTATTGATTTGATAGAAATTCGTTTTTCTTTTCCTGTCTGTATGATTTTGATTTTCGATGAATGAGCCTTTGGTAATGCTTTTATCTCTATTCTATGTCGCAGGCGCCTATCCAGTCTATAAACAAATACTAATGAGAAAATGAAAACTATACTAAACTAAAGAAAACATAGGATAGAGATCCTAAAATCTAAAAAAGGGCATATTAGGGCTATACGGATTCGAACCGTAGACCTTCTCGGTAAAACAGATCAAACGGATTATTATCGAAATGATTTGAACTGTTTCAAAGACCCAACATGCATTTTTTTGCATTGGGCTCTTTCATAAACTGATTTAAAGATCAGTTAGTCCACCATAGTTTTTCTTTACGGAAAGATAATGAGATGGCTCCCTGTGCTCTGATTGATTTTTTGTATTATGATCTATCTAGGAGCAATACCAAAGTGTTTCAAAGGAGGATTACCTTGACTTAGGTCTGCCTCCGGTCTAAATTAAATCAACCTAAGTGAAATGGAGTCTCTATCGTTCCACTGCAAGAGTTAACTATGAGACTTCATACACCTTAAAGTTCATAGAACGAAAAGAAGTTTTTTGGAGGCCCTTATCCTCATTACGCCTAGCATTTAGTGGGCTGGATATTTACCTTATCAACTAGCAAATCCATAAGGGTTCTATTTGATTAGGCACCTGAATTGGCACCTGAATCGGACTGAACCGACTGTTTGTCAGGCTACTGTTCTCCTATTCTCTCGAATCTATGAAGTAAGACATTGATTTTGCAATAAGATCGATTATGTTCATTGCATAATAAGCTCCTTTGAAAAGCATTGGCGCACGTGTAAACGAGTTGCTCTACCGAACTGAGCTATAGCCCTTATCAGAGATATCTTAACATATAGATAATTTCTTGTCAAGATGAATATTTTCTAATGCCAGAGGATACCCCTTTGATCTGTATCTGTTTAGTATTTAGTTTAGTATTTAGTATATAACAGACCAATAACAGAGCGGTATTGCTTAGAAAAGGGATTCAATATATAATCGATCGAAGTAATGGGTCTTCCTTTGTGGTGATAAATTGCCTACTTAACTCAGTGGTTAGAGTATTGCTTTCATACGGCGGGAGTCATTGGTTCAAATCCAATAGTAGGTAAGTAGGTAGAAAAATTACTAGATAGCATTGGACTTACTTCGCTTCGCTATCTAATAACTTTTTCTACCCCTCTTCCCTTTTTCTTTGTATCAACTATAAACCACTGGATTGTCTTCAATTGGATGGGGGAATCCAATTGACAGCCTCGATTCGTATCCTAGCTCGTCTGAGAGCGAGCTTCGCTTCAACCAAATCTTTCGTACCCTCAGCTTTACTCAAGTTAGCTTCGGCTATTTCAAGTGCCTTTTGAGCTTCTTCCGGATCAATATCACTACCCAGTTCCGCATCATTTCCTAAAATGATGATCTCATTATTAACTATTCTCGCAAAACCGCTCCACAGAATCGCTGTTAACCATTGGTCGTTGAGGAGGCGTATTCTCAAAGGACCCATATCTACTGCTGTGTTAATGGGGGCGTGGTTTGGTAATACGCCAATTTGGCCACTATTAGTGGATAAAATGATTTCTTTCACTTCACAATCCCAAATAATTCGCTTAGGAGTCAGTACATAAAGATTTAATTTCATTTCTTCGATTTGTTCTCCTCTTCTAAGGTTATAGCTTTCGTGCTAGCTTCATCGATGTTACCCACCAAATAAAAAGCCTGTTCAGGTAGGCCGTCTAATTCTCCGGAAAGGATTAGTTGAAATCCCCTAATAGTTTCCGCAAGAGCAACATACTTTCCTGGAGAACCAGTAAAAACTTCTGCCACAAAGAACGGTTGTGATAAGAAACGCTCAATTTTTCTTGCTCTTGCTACAGTTAAACGATCCTCTTCCGATAATTCATCCAAGCCAAGAATTGCGATAATGTCCTGAAGTTCTTTGTAACGTTGTAAAGTTTCCTTAACTCTTTGCGCAGTTTCATAATGTTCGTTGCCAACGATCCGAGGCTGTAACATAGTCGAGGTTGAATCTAAAGGATCTACTGCTGGATAAATACCCTTGGAAGCTAATCCTCTGGAAAGTACGGTAGTAGCATCCAAATGTGCAAATGTTGTGGCAGGGGCAGGGTCGGTCAAATCGTCTGCAGGTACATAAACTGCTTGAATCGAAGTTATAGATCCCTTTTTAGTAGAAGCAATTCTTTCTTGCAAAGAACCCATTTCTGTACTAAGAGTAGGTTGATAACCCACTGCGGAGGGCATTCTCCCTAATAAAGCGGATACCTCTGATCCTGCTTGAACAAAACGAAAGATATTATCGATAAATAAAAGCACGTCTTGCTTATTAACATCTCGGAAATATTCCGCCATAGTTAGGGCAGTTAAACCAACTCTCATACGAGCTCCCGGTGGTTCATTCATTTGGCCATAGACTAGAGCTACCTTTGATTCCTCAATATTTTTTTCATTAATTACTCCGGATTCCTTCATTTCCATATAAAGATCATTTCCTTCACGAGTCCGTTCCCCTACTCCACCGAATACGGATACGCCCCCATGAGCTTTAGCAATGTTATTGATTAATTCCATGATCAGTACTGTTTTACCTACTCCAGCCCCCCCAAATAGTCCTATTTTTCCTCCACGTCGATAAGGAGCTAAAAGATCGACGACCTTAATACCTGTTTCAAAGATGGATAATTTCGTATCTAACTCGATAAAGGCAGGCGCAGATCTATGAATAGGGAACGTTGCACTACTATCTACAGGACCCAAATTGTCAACAGGCTCCCCAAGAACGTTGAAAATTCGTCCGAGAGTAGCTCCACCGACCGGAACACTGAGAGGAGCTCCCGTGTCAATCACTTCCATTCCTCTCATCAACCCGTCCGTAGCACTCATAGCTACAGCTCTAACTCGATTATTTCCTAATAATTGTTGTACCTCACAAGTCACATTAATTTGCTTATCGGCAGTGTCTCTACTCTGGACTACCAAAGCGTTATAAATATAAGGTAACTTGCCTGGGGGAAAAGTGACATCCAGCACGGGTCCAATAATTTGATCGATACGACCTGTACTTTTTTCTTCAATTGTGGAAACCCCGGGAGGAGAAGTAGTAGGATTGGTTCTCATAATTATCACATAATTAAAAAAAAGGAATTTGTCGAAATTTTTCTTTTTTTATTGTTGAATAATGCCAAATCAAATCAAAAAAAATCCAAAAGTAAAAAGGAAATGAATTAGTTAATTCAATAAGAGAGAAAAGGGGACCAGGACTTGATTTCGTTGCCCAAGCGAATCCCATTCAATCGTTTACTCATGGAATGAGTCCATTGGAAAGTTCAATCAATCTTTTTTTTCATATACATTTTGCCTTTTGTGGAGGATCTGTGCCTACTCTACTTTCCTATCTAGGACTTCGATATACAAAATATATACTACTGTGAAGCATAGATTGCTGTCAACAAAGAATTTTATTAGTATTTAGTTAGGTATTTGCATTCAAAATAAGAAAAGAGAACTATTAAGAACTTGTAAAATAAGGATTAGGAATTAATTTGGGTTGCGCTATATCTATCAAAGAGTATACAATAATTATGGATTTGGTAAATCAAATCCATGGTTTAATAACGAACCGTGTTAACTTACCATAACAACAACTCAATTCCTATCGAATTCCTATATTGGAATTCCTATAGGATAGAACATACACAGGGTGTACGCATTATATATGAATGAAACATATTCATTAACCTAAGCATGCCCTCAATTTTCTTTAATGAGTTGATATTATATTAATTGAATATCCTTTTTGTTTTACGAGATTTTTGCTAAAGTTTCATTTACGCCTAATTAACATCGAGTAGACCCTGTTATTGTGAGAATTCTTAATTCAAGAGTTATAGGGAGGGACTTATGTCACCACAAACAGAAACTAAAGCAGGTGTTGGATTTCAAGCTGGTGTTAAAGATTATAAATTGACTTACTACACCCCAGAGTATGAAACTAAGGATACTGATATCTTGGCAGCATTCCGAGTAAGTCCTCAGCCTGGGGTTCCGCCCGAAGAAGCAGGGGCTGCAGTAGCTGCCGAATCTTCTACTGGTACATGGACAACTGTTTGGACTGATGGACTTACCAGTCTTGATCGTTACAAAGGACGATGCTATCACATCGAGCCTGTTGCTGGGGAAGACAACCAATGGATCTGTTATGTAGCTTATCCATTAGACCTATTTGAAGAGGGTTCCGTTACTAACATGTTTACTTCCATTGTAGGTAACGTATTTGGTTTCAAAGCCCTACGTGCTCTACGTTTGGAGGATCTACGAATTCCCCCTACTTATTCAAAAACTTTCCAAGGCCCGCCTCATGGTATCCAAGTTGAAAGAGATAAGTTGAACAAGTACGGTCGTCCTTTATTGGGATGTACTATTAAACCAAAATTGGGATTATCCGCAAAAAATTATGGTAGAGCGTGTTATGAGTGTCTACGTGGTGGACTTGATTTTACCAAAGATGATGAAAACGTAAACTCACAACCATTTATGCGCTGGAGAGACCGTTTTGTCTTTTGTGCCGAAGCTATTTATAAATCACAGGCCGAAACCGGTGAAATCAAGGGGCATTACTTGAATGCGACTGCGGGTACATGTGAAGAAATGATTAAGAGAGCTGTATTTGCAAGAGAATTAGGGGTTCCTATTGTAATGCATGACTACTTAACTGGGGGATTCACCGCAAATACTACTTTGGCTCATTATTGCCGCGACAATGGCCTACTTCTTCACATTCACCGTGCAATGCATGCAGTTATTGATAGACAGAAAAATCATGGTATGCATTTCCGTGTATTAGCTAAAGCATTGCGTATGTCTGGGGGAGATCATATCCACTCCGGTACAGTAGTAGGTAAGTTAGAAGGGGAACGCGAAATGACTTTAGGTTTTGTTGATTTATTGCGCGATGATTTTATTGAAAAAGATCGTGCTCGCGGTATCTTTTTCACTCAGGACTGGGTATCCATGCCAGGTGTTATACCGGTAGCTTCAGGTGGTATTCATGTTTGGCATATGCCAGCTCTGACCGAAATCTTTGGGGACGATTCTGTATTACAATTTGGTGGAGGAACTTTAGGACATCCTTGGGGAAATGCACCTGGTGCAGCAGCTAATCGAGTGGCTTTAGAAGCCTGTGTACAAGCTCGTAACGAAGGGCGCGATCTTGCTCGCGAAGGTAATGAAATTATCCGAGCAGCTTGCAAATGGAGTCCTGAACTAGCCGCAGCTTGTGAAGTATGGAAGGCGATCAAATTCGAGTTCGAGCCGGTAGATACTATTGATTAACTAGATAAAACTAAAGATAAAGAAGGTATAAATAAAAAAGAAACGAAATAAAAAGAGAAAAAAATCAGTTATGAAATGCAGTAATTCTTCTTTATTCTTCTAATTGATTGCAATTAAACTCGGCTCAATCTTTTTTAGAAAAAAAAGATTGAGCCGAATAAAAATAGATCATGATATGATCATGAGACTTGACAAATTGAGATTCGTCTATTCTATATCTAGAATATATATATTAAGGTATAATACAATAAAGAAATACAAATAAAATAATAAAATAATAAAATATAGTATTATCATATGATAATGATAATGGAATCAAATACGCAGTATTTACAGAAAAAAGTCTTCGTTTATTGGGAAAGAATCAATATACTTTTAATGTCGAATCGGGATTCACTAAGACAGAAATAAAGCATTGGGTCGAACTCTTCTTTGGTGTTAAGGTGGTAGCTGTGAATAGCCATCGACTACCTGGAAAAGGTAGAAGAATAGGACCTATTCTGGGCCATACAATGCATTACAGACGTATGATCATTACCCTTCAACCGGGTTATTCTATTCCACTTCTAGATAGAGAAAAAAACTAAAGGAGAATGAATGAAAAAAGACATAGTTTGGAAGTTAGACCTTTTTATAGGACTCTCTTTCAATTTCAAAAAAGAGGACGTTTGAAACTTTTAACAGGCGTAATCGTGAGTCAACAAGTGACTCGAACTGTGTGTAAAAAAAGAAGCATTTTTTTTTTTTCAAAATGCTAGAACTAGATAAGGAAGTTTTCTATAACCTTGAGAAAAAGGATAAAAAGGTAGTTTTTTTTTAGTTTATGACTCCGATCAAGAGCGAGAAATCCTTGATTTGGGATTGGACATAGAACCTGGACCCATCGTAGAGACGTTTAGTTCAAAAGAAAGGATCGTATCCTGATGGTAAGAATTATACTTTCGTGGAAATACAGCGCTATAGACTTCAATGCGGTAGAGTAGACGTTTTGTTTCTAATTTTTCTGGACCAAACCTCCGCTCCGACCCAACGATACAATGAATTTTTTCTGTTCATATTCATAAATAAAAAAGATTCGGAATCGCAATGCTACTATATGCGTCCAGAGGAGTATTTGGAATAATATTCTTCTATAATCCATTATTGCGGGGGGTCTTACTAACAGGGCTTCGCTGCACGGGACAGGTCTTCGTCGAAAAGCTAACTCCACCCGGCATTTTCATACCCTTTCTTTGGGTGGTATATCGCCTTTTAAAGTCTAAGAGGGTAGTAGGGGATCTATAGTAGGTAAGATAATTTGCCCTTTGATTTTGATTGAATATACTATTTTTCCGCCTTTACCACGCATTATTGTATGCGCTTCTAGAGAAGTATGTATGCAGGAAGTAAATTCTAACCGCTTTCTTTTGAATCCAATTTCAAATTAGATTAGAAAGATAGAAAGGCCATGAGGATGGGAAAATCAAAATAAAATCTTTTTAATTAGTTCTCCTTTTTTGGAATTTTCTTATTATCCTTTCATTTTTTTTACAGAATATTTTTCAAACTAAAAATAAAAAATACAATACAATAGTCAATATTCCTTATAATAGATATACTTAATTATATCATAAGAATCTTAAGATATTTTTCGACTAGATAGAAATAGTAAATTTGAATTGAGACACCTATTCCATGACGGATTTAAACTTACCTTCTATTTTCGTGCCTTTAGTAGGCTTAGTATTTCCGGCAATTGCAATGACTTCTTTATTTCTTTATGTGCAAAAAAATAAGATTGTCTAGTATTTTTTAGTGTAAGTAATATAATATGGTAGGGTATGTGGCTTTTTCTACACACACTTTCTACACACAAATGAAAAACGGTTATGGATGCGGATATAGGCTACGAGCATAAATGCATGAATATGCAGAGCCAGGTATAGCGAGTTTTATTTTATTTATTTTAATTGAATCAACGAATATTTTTTGAATAGAAAGTCAATGTATCTAACCTATTATTTCACAGGAGTACTAGTTGCTGAAGGCGATTTCAGAATCAAAAAAAGTAAAGTCAAAATTATTTAGCTTATTCTCTCAATTTCAATCGACCGCTGCTGGATTTAGTATATCTAATATGAATTGGCGATCAGAACACATATGGGTAGAACTTCTAAAAGGTTCTCGAAAAAGGGGTAATTTTTTCTGGGCCTGTATTCTTTTTCTAGGTTCACTAGGATTCTTATCGGTTGGGATTTCCAGTTATCTTGGTAAGAATATTATATCTATACTTCCATCTCAAGAAATTCTTTTTTTTCCGCAGGGGGTCGTGATGTCTTTCTACGGAATCGCAGGCCTATTCATTAGCTCCTACTTGTGGTGTACTATTTTGTGGAATGTAGGTAGTGGTTATGACCGATTCGATAGAAAAGAGGGAATAGTGTGCATTTTTCGTTGGGGATTCCCTGGAATAAAACGTCGCGTCTTCCTTCGATTCCTTATGCGGGATATCCAATCAATTAGAATTCAGGTTAAAGAGGGTCTTTATCCTCGTCGTATTCTTTATATGGAAATCCGGGGCCAGGGGATCATTCCCTTGACTCGTACTGATGATAAATTTTTTACTCCACGAGAAATTGAACAAAAAGCTGCCGAATTGGCCTATTTCTTGCGCGTACCAATTGAAGTATTTTGAGGTATCTTTTTTGAACTGAGTTGAATGAAGAAAAGAAGAATTGGAAGAAGAAAAGTTTTCTCAACACAGGGAGGAAGTCCCTTCTAAATTGGATTTGTTATTGTAAGGGGATTTTTAAGTATTTATCTAAAGGAAGGAACAAACGAGGATAAGAGAAATTTGCTTTTAATTTTTTTTTATCCAAGTTAGATATATCGCATACTATTCTTCCTTTTTCATCCGAAAGGGCTTTTTTTTTATTCTATTTCACTATTTCATTCCATCTAGATCTAAGAAAGAACCCAATGCACTGAAATTCCACTAATAACTAATATACAAAAAAGAAGAATAGATACAGGGTATCAAACCTATAGAGTTTTTGCTTCAAAGAAATAGAAATATCATGAAATAGAAATATCATCATATAGAGTCAGGGAATGGAATAGAGTCAGCGAATGAAGCATATTCATTAACAACTCCATTTACAGATCAAAAATGAAAAAAAAGAAAGCATTGCCTTCTTTACTATATCTTGTATTTATCGTACTTTTGCCTTGGGGGGTCTCTTCCTCATTTAACAAATGTCTGGAACTTTGGATTAAGAATTGGTGGAATACCAGGCAATCCGAAACTCTCTTAACTGATATTCAAGAGAAAAGGATTCTAGAAAGATTCATAGAATTAGAAGAACTTTCTCTCTTGGACGAGATGATAAAAGGGAAACTAAAGACACATGTACAAAAACCTCCTACAGGAATACACAAGGAAATAATACAATGGGTCAAAATAAATAATGAGGATCATCTCCATACCATTTTGCATTTCTCGACAAATATAATCTGTTTGGCTATTCTAAGTGGTTCTTTTTTTCTGGGTAAAGAGGAACTTGTCATTTTGAATTCTTGGGTTCAGGAATTCTTCTATAATTTAAATGACTCAATAAAAGCTTTTTTTATTCTTTTAGTTACTGATTTTTTTGTTGGATTTCACTCCACCCGTGGTTGGGAACTAGTAATTCGTTGGGTCTACAACGATTTTGGATGGGCTCCTAACGAGCTTATTTTCACTATTTTTGTTTGTAGTTTTCCAGTAATTCTAGATACATGTTTGAAATTTTGGGTCTTTTTTTGTTTAAATCGTCTATCTCCTTCGCTTGTAGTCATTTATCATTCAATTAGTGAAGCATAAATTCATTTGATCTCCCGATATTAATATTAATCAAATTAGCAAGCATCTTTTTTTAGAAAGAAAGCCCTTTTCCATTTTAGCAAAATTCTTTCTATTTATACCTACTTTAAGGTATTCATCATTGCAGTACAACTGTTGCAGTAGAATGACAACAGATTCGTGTATAGGGAACTAGATTAGCTTAGCTACCTATCTAATTTATTGTAGAAATTCTGGGATCTGCGATTGGACATGGAAAATAGAAATACTTTTTCTTGGGTAAAGGAACAGATAACTCGATCGATTTCTGTATCGATCATGATATACGTAATAACTCGGACATCTATTTCAAATGCATATCCCATTTTTGCGCAGCAGGGTTATGAAAACCCACGAGAAGCAACTGGACGAATTGTATGTGCCAATTGCCATTTAGCTAGCAAGCCCGTCGATATTGAAGTTCCCCAAGCTGTGCTTCCCGATACTGTATTTGAAGCAGTTCTTCGAATTCCTTATGATATGCAATTGAAACAAGTTCTTGCTAATGGAAAAAAGGGAGGGTTGAATGTAGGTGCTGTTCTTATTTTGCCCGAGGGATTCGAATTAGCGCCGCCCGATCGTATTTCCCCTGAGTTAAAAGAAAAGATAGGAAATCTTGCTTTTCAGAGTTATCGTCCCGATAAAAAAAACATTCTTGTGATAGGCCCTGTTCCCGGTAAGAAATATAGTGAAATTGTCTTTCCCATTCTTTCCCCTGATCCTGCTACGAAGAAAGATGCTCATTTCTTAAAATATCCCATATATGTAGGGGGAAACCGAGGAAGAGGACAGATCTATCCTGATGGTAGCAAGAGTAACAATACAGTCTATAATGCTACGTCAACAGGTATAGTAAGAAAAATACTACGTAAAGAAAAGGGGGGGTATGAAATATCCATAGTTGATGCATCAGATGGACGCCAAGTGATTGATATTATACCTCCCGGACCAGAACTTCTTGTTTCAGAGGGGGAATCCATCAAGCTTGATCAACCATTAACAAGCAATCCTAATGTGGGAGGTTTTGGTCAGGGGGACGCAGAAATCGTGCTTCAGGATCCATTACGTGTCCAAGGCCTTTTGTTCTTCTTCGCATCCGTTATTTTGGCACAAGTTTTTTTGGTTCTCAAAAAGAAACAGTTTGAAAAGGTTCAATTGTACGAAATGAATTTCTAGGTCCCGGGATTTCTTACCATCAAGTTGGTAAAAAGCCTCGATTTATTGGCAATTGCTAGAATTATCTATGATCTATTTTGGAAATCCTTTTTTTGTTTAGACTGCTTTTTGTTTATGAGATGTCTGGAATTCCTTATTTATATCCCATGCAAAAGAAGAGAATCCAAGGCAAAGGCGAGAACAATCAAATTAAAATTTCTTCTTTTTCGGAGGGATTGCAGGTCTTCTTAATCGTCTATTCGGCACAAGAAAAAGCCTTTTTCTTGTGCCGATTCTTCTTGTATCAAAATAAGAATCCTTTTTCTTCCTAATTCGTCAAAGATTACTATTTCTTCTTTATTCGGGTCTGTCTCTTGGACCTCTTTTTCTTTTGCTTAGGTTTAGCCGAGGTAGTGGACAAACAGAGGGGAAGAAAATATGGCGGGGGAAAAATTTCTTGTGATTGTGAGCAAATTGCTTGGCTTGTTTAATTAAGTTCAACTTCAAATTTACAGAAATTTTGCAAAAAAAAAGTAAACTCTTCCATTGAAGGTTTTTTTATTTTTAGGCTAGTTGAATAGTTTTGATTAAGGTTTTATTAGTTTATTACTCGAAACTAAATCAAGGATTTTCAGGATACTTCCTTCGTGGAATAAGATATTGGATCCTCGAGTGATCTCTTTTTCTTGTTGCTTCATAAGAGTGAATCGAATAGATTCAATTCGCGTTATAAGAGTAAAATAAAAATTCCGCGGGTCCTTTCCGCTCTAATCAGATAAAGGGGGGTAAGGACCCGCTAAGCTCCTACTTTTTCATGTTTACAATCTGGTCCCTCCGATTACTATAGAGATGAACCCAATCCAGAATATGAACCATAAAAGAAAACACCTACTAAACCAATCACAGCAATACCAGCTACAGTACCTATCAGCCAAAGAGGAATTCTTCCAGTAGTATCGGCCATTTCCCCTACTTTCCTCCACATTTTATCAATTGGTCATGCTAGAGACAAAAACAGTCATGGGTAGTTATAAGGATGGTATCCTTCCAAATGGGATAAGAGAATTCTTATTAGTCTCTTTCTTTCTCTCAATTGAAGAAGTAATTGGAAAATAAAACAGCAAGTACAAAAATGAGTAATAAACCCCAGTATAGACTGGTACGATTCAATTCAACATTTTGTTCATTCGGGTTTGATTGTGTCATAGTTCTATAGTTGGAATTTGTTTTATCGTTGGATGAACTGCATTGCTGATATTGATCCCAAGAAAAAAACAGTAGGTACAGCTAGTCCGTGAATAGCCAGCCATCGCACTGTAAAAATAGGATAGGTTCGATCTATGGTCATTGAGGGCCTCCTAAAAGGATCTACTAAATTCATCGAGTTGTTCTAAAGAATCAAAACGGTCGGTTATTAACGGAATTCCTTGTCGGCTTTCCGTGAAATACTCGTTTGGCCTAGGACTTCCAAACACGTCATAAGCTAAACCCGTACTGACAAATAACCAACCCGCAATGAATAGGGAAGGTATAGTAATGCTATGAATAACCCAGTATCGAATACTGGTAATAATATCAGCAAAAGAACGTTCTCCCGTGCTTCCAGACATGCTGAACTCCCAAAATTTTTGTACATTCAAAAAAGGAATTGATTCCGTAAAAGATGGGATCGACCAGTAAATAGAAAATTACTGATATTTCATCCTTGTGAGATTGTCAATTTTGTACCAAAGGTGTATTTTGAGTATACCGAATTAGTATAGCTATCCTTCCTATGGCACAGCAATCTGGTTTTGCCTGGTTCCGAAACATAATTACTTTTTTATTTTTTTTTTGTCTATAGGTAAGCTATATGTTATTCAAGGCATCAATAGAAAACCCCATTTTTGTAGGTTCTACTTACTTTTCATTGGCTTCGGAATAATAGAGTAATTCGGAATAGCAGCCAAAATCTTGGGAAAATCTAAGTTAATGATCAATAGGTTTGGATAAATAATTTAGGAAGGATATTCTCATACTGACACAATACAAGGACAAGTATATGTGAAATCTATCCTTTCATAATTCGTAATTCATCCTTGTATTGTTTGTTGGATTAGGTCTAACTTTCTTGACCAAACTGCGAGCGCGGAACTTTACGAGATGAAATAGGGAAAGACAGAAGATAGAATAGAACTTAAAAGGATAATTGAAGTGACTCGTCTTCGAATCTACTTTGGTTGGAGTTCGAAAAAGGAATAAAAATAAAGTAAATTCAAGGAAGAGCTTTCTTTTTTTTTTTTTTTTAACAGCCCCTTGGCAGGTCGTGGAATGCTTTTGTTCTCCTCTTATTCCATATGGAATACAATCAGTTAAAATAAGAAGGAATAGGGGAATATTCGATCGTTCACTCCAAAAAGAGGGTCCTATTGAAAAAGAAATTATCCAAAATAGAAAGAAGTTTTTTTTTTCAAATTCAATTGTTTATTTATCTCTTATTCAAAAATTTCCCTGAAAATTGAATTTCTTTTTTTCATTCAATGGGGTTAGATGATCTAGTTCTTAATATTATTACTTTACTCAATTGACAAATTCCACAACAAATCTCTTGATTCGGAATTAGGGACTCATGTATCATCTGATGAATCCACTTTCTTTTACACTTCTGTATCTTACTCTATCTTGTTTTTTAGTATTATCTAAAATAACTGATGAATTATGAATTTTCCATAACTTAGGTAAATGCTTTACCAACATATGTAGTGTAGTAAAAAAAAATAAATGGAATTTAACTCTTTCATGCTTACTTTAACTAGTTATTTTGGTTTTCTACTGGCTGCTTTAACTATAACCCCAGCTCTATTTATTGGCTTGAACAAGATACGCCTTATTTGAATTGACTGAATAATTATAATTCAGAAAAGAAAAATCTTTCTTTGGGATTCCTGGCATTCTACGACTCTTTTCCAGACTAATTAGGAATTCTTTTCTTGGTCATTGAGATTCGTGGATAATTTAGAGTACTATTTAGGGATAGATCGTACCTCTTTTTTTATCCCCTCGAACAAATCGAAATGATTGAAGTTTTTCTATTTGGAATCGTCTTAGGCCTAATTCCTATTACTTTAGCGGGATTATTCGTGACTGCGTATTTGCAATACAGGCGTGGGGATCAGTTGGATCTTTGATTGAGTCATTTTTTTTTTTTGATTGACCTCCTCCAGACCAGAGAGGAGGTCAAATTGAAATTGGAGTTACAATTCAATTTTGTTAAGTTATTTTACTCTGCTTCGACATAAAATAGATGGAATCACGCTCTGTAGGATTTGAACCTACGACATCGGGTTTTGGAGACCCGCGTTCTACCGAACTGAACTAAGAGCGCTTTCATTCATTCAAAAAGAAAATCTTTTTCTATTCCTAATGTATCTCACGTACGTATAGTCTCCACAAATTCAAGTTATACCCACTTTACTTTAATTGATCTCGTCGCTACTGCCTATAAAGAAGAAAGAAGTAATAGGTAGGGATGACAGGATTTGAACCTGTGACATTTTGTACCCAAAACAAACGCGCTACCAAGCTGCGCTACATCCCTTTTCCAAATTAAATTGTTGTACAATGCCATTGTACACAATTCCTGTCTTCTTTTCCACATCATAATTTTCTTCTTCTTTCTTTCTCTATCTATATATAGAACCCTCGTGTCATTTCTTCTTTTTGGTCTCATATAATTAAGGAATTATATACATATAAAATCCAATATAATTTCGCCTATAAAAGAAGGATTACTTTTCCTTGGTAATATATAGGAAGAAGGGGTCATCTTTTTCTTTTTTAGGGATAGGAAAATTTCGTCGATATGGTTCATTTTATATATAGCATAACAATCTTGGGCAAGAGTTTATGATCATATATGTATTCCAACAAGGAAGGAGGATTTTCAATGCGGGATATAAAAACATATCTCTCTGTAGCACCCGTGCTAAGTACTCTATGGTTTGGTGCTTTAGCAGGTTTATTGATAGAAATTAATCGTTTATTCCCAGATGCTTTGTCATTCCCTTTTTTTTAATTCTAGTTATTGCTATGGGAGGGATAGATTTCTTCGTGATATGACAAAATTTGATCCTTTTCAATCTTTTTTTAGTATCGGAAGGAAAAAGAAAGAAAAGATGGATTGGGTTGAACCTCAGAGTCATTAAAAATTTGGTAAACCCCATTTTTGAAAATAGAAATTCAATTTAAAGGGGTACCCAAGCTAAATAAGGCCTCAGAAATCAGAGCATAGAAAAGGCGGGGCTGGCTAATTAAATGAAAGGATTTCGAACCAAAATCTTTGCTAATTCGACAAGGATTGTATTCTTTAATTATTTCTCTATTTTTTATTACTTAATTAAAGAATAAAAAAAAATTATTCTAATGAATTTTATTCTTCTTCTTCGGATTCAAAATAGAAGAATAAAAGAATAAGTAGAAGAATTAAGTTAAGTCAATCCAAAAAGAAAAGGAGGTTCATGGCCAAGGGAAAAGATGTTAGAATCAGAGTTATTTTGGAATGCATCAGTTGTGTTCGAAAAGGTGCCAATGAGGAATCGACGGGGATTTCTAGATATAGTACTCAAAAGAATCGCCACAATACACCCGGACAATTAGAATTCAAAAAATTTTGTCGTTATTGTCGCAAGCATACGACTCATCACGAAATAAAGAAATAGGAACATCGTGTGTTTGATCTTTCCAAACAACAGAAAGAGTAAGAACTTCATATTTAATATATAAAGAAAACATAGTATAGAATACAAAATACAAATCAACTCATCTGATTTCCGGTAGATATTATTTCATATGTATAGAGGGTATTCATATACTATAATATGAATCAAATAAGATATGGATCAAAGAAAAACTACTTCTTCTGGATCCTAAATTAATAAAATAAAGAAGTGAATTTTCAAATTTTCAAATTTTAAATAAGGAATAAATCATGTATACATCTAAACAACCTTTTCTTAAATCTAAGCAACCCTTTAGTAAATCCAAGCAAACTTTTAATAAATCCAAGCAACCCTTTCGTAAATCCAAGCAAACTTTTCGTAAATTCAAGCAACCTTTTCGTAAATCTAAACAACCTTTTCGTAGGCGTCCCCGGATTGGCCCGGGAGATCGAATTGATTATAGAAACATGAGTTTAATTAATAGATTTATTAGTGAACAAGGAAAAATATTATCGAGACGAATAAATAGATTAACCTTGAAACAACAACGATTAATTACTCTTGCTATAAAACAGGCTCGTATTTTATCTTTCTTACCGTTTCGTAACTATGAGAACGAAAAGCAATTTCAAGCCCAGTCAATTTCAATAATTACAGGTTCTAGACCCAGAAAAAATAGACATATTCCTCAATTAACGCAAAAGTACAATTCCAATCGAAACTTAAGAAACAACAACCAAAATTTAAGAAACAACAACCGGAACTTAAGTTCCGATTGTTGATGTTTTATTCGAATTCGAAAGGGCCAGACCTATATATATTATAAAGAAAGTAATCCAGCTCGTTGATTCCTACCACTTAATCTTAATTTATTGTATCTTCCCGGAGTTCCCTCTCCGGGAATTCATCTTTTATTATTCCAGTATATTACTTTATTTATACCTTTAATTGATGATCTTTATTTTATTGGAAATCGTGTAAAGATTATTTGGATTTGATACAGCTACTTGTGCAAGCATTTTACGATTAAGAATCAATTTCTTCTTGTACAGGTTGTGTATTAATTTACTATAACTATCGAATACTTTATATACCCGCGTTGCTGCGTTTATCCGAGTGATCCACAAACGACGAAAATCCCTCTTTTGCCTACCTCTATCTCGATGAGAGGAAACAAAAGCTCTTTTTACCTGTTGGGTAATCATTCGATTAAGTCTTAAATGAGCCCCTCTAAAGTTTGAGGCAAATGAACGCATTTTTGTTCGTCGTCTCCGGGCTATATATCCTCGCGGAACTCTGGTCATTGAATCAAATTAACCTTAATGAATAACTAATGATTTCTCTTCTTTTAGCCACCCTTTTTCTCATTAATAACAAAACTAATTATTCCGATATATAAAATATTAATTCCAATGGCTTTTGCTATAGTAACCTTCCCAACCACGATTTTTTATTCCACTCCGTTCAGTTATTTCTATACGAAATAACAAATTCATTCTAATAATACTAAAAAAAATAGTGGGTTCCATCGTTTCTATGGTTCCCTTTTAAACGGTGAGGCCCTCTCTATACACCGGAGCCCTTTCTTTCATCAAAAGGTATTGCGAACTTGTATAGTCCACATTCTTTGGCTCTACCTATCCATTATAGAGTAAATAGCTCTTTTCACAATAAGAGTTATCCATACAGTGACGGTATTTAATTATGAAAGTTGGCTAAGTAGCTGACCCTGTTAGTCCGTTCTTTTAAGATAAAGGAGCATAAGCCTTTTTCTTTTTATTACTATTTCCTCCGCTTAATGGATAACCATTTGCTACCAATGGGAGAATTGCTTCTTATTTCCAATTTAGATAATTGGATTTGCACCAAAGGAAACCATAAATTCCATATACCATAGAAATCTAGGATAGAGAAGCTATATCCTATTCATTGGTACTAATCATGGATACTTCAATTTTTTTTATATTTGTTTGAAGTCATGATCTGAACGAGTCGCACATACACCCTAGCACATGTTCCTCGACGCTGAGGGCATCCTTTAAGCGCGGCCGTTTTTCGAGCATTTCGTATTGGCTGTCTTGCGTTTCTAATAAGTTGTTTAACCGTCGGCATGTTGTATGTATATAGAAAAAAATGGATTGGTTTAGATCCATCTTAACCTGATGATTGCTCATCATGAAGTCTTTCTATTTTCTATTAAATCGAGGAAAACACGAATTTAGCTGTGAAATAACTTTACAAGAAATCCGGACACTACCAATCCTTAAACATTTCTGGAAACCACACTGGATCAGTATCGCAGTGCTTGTCAATCATTTCATCCCCTACAATATCGACAAGTCCATAAGCTTTGGCTTCGTCTGCTGACATAAAAACATCCCTTTCCATGTCTTCGGATACAACCCAAAAAGGCTTGCCTGTTCTTACTGCATAAACCCTTGTGATCATTTCGCGAACTTTGTGTAACTCTTCTACTTCTAGTAAAAATTCTGGTGTCCTTGCCCGATAATAAGCACTAGCAGGTTGGTGAAGCATAATCCTCGCGTGAGGGAATGCTATACGCTTGGTGGGTTCTCCTCCAAGCAGAATGAAGGACGCCATGGAGGCGGCTATTCCGAGGCATATTGTATATATATCTGGTGTCACCGTTTGCATCGTATCAAAAATAGCCATTCCTGAGATTAGCCACCCGCCTGGGGAGTTTATAAACAAAAAAATATCACTAATTCCATCTTCTATACTCAGATATACCATGAGACCTGTAATATGATTCGTGATCTCGCAACGAATCTCTTGACCTAAAAAAAGTGTCCTTTCTCGATACATAACATTGTATAAGTCAACCCAAGTCGCTTCTTCATCTCCAGGAATCCGGTAAGGTACTTTTGGAACACCAATGGGCATATTAGATTAATATTATTAAATTTAAGTAAGAAAACCACACTTTAATATGGAAACGTAAGAATGGAACAGAAAGAAAGAATCCGCAGTTTATTGTCTTAATTTTTATTCTTATTCTATATGAATATTATAGATTCTATTAATACGTAGATTGAAAGGTTATACATATAAGGAATGTAAGACAGATTGAATAAAGAAAAGGGAATGGGTGATTTGAATGCTAAACAAAGAGGGGTAGCGATCTATTCTTCGTTTTTTCCAAATTGGCCAAGTTACCCATTGCATATTGGCACTTATCGAGTATAGAATAGATCTGCTTCTCTTTCTTCTTATGAACAGAATTGGCTTCTTATTTTTAATGGAATGAAATAAATATTCGCGCTTTCTGACACAGAATCCCCTAGAAGGGTTAGGTACATAGGATATGGATAGTCTTTTTCAATGCGATAAAATAAAGCGACATCGTGTCTATTTTTCTTTGCTAAAGGGGTATTTCCATGGGTTTGCCTTGGTATCGTGTTCATACTGTCGTATTGAATGATCCGGGTCGATTGCTTGCGGTGCATATAATGCACACAGCTCTAGTTTCTGGTTGGGCTGGCTCAATGGCTTTATACGAATTAGCAGTTTTTGATCCCTCTGATCCTGTTCTGGATCCAATGTGGAGACAAGGTATGTTCGTAATTCCCTTCATGACTCGTTTAGGAATAACGGATTCGTGGGGTGGTTGGAGTATTTCAGGAGGAACTGTAACAAATCCGGGTATTTGGAGTTATGAAGGTGTGGCAGGTACGCATATTGTGTTTTCTGGCTTGTGTTTCTTGGCAGCGATCTGGCATTGGGTATATTGGGACCTAGAAATATTCTCTGATGAGCGGACGGGAAAACCCTCTTTGGATTTGCCCAAGATCTTTGGAATTCATTTATTTCTTGCAGGGGTGGCTTGCTTTGGCTTTGGGGCATTTCATGTAACGGGTTTGTATGGTCCTGGGATATGGGTATCCGATCCTTATGGACTAACTGGAAAAGTACAAGCTGTAAATCCAGCGTGGGGTGCAGAAGGTTTTGATCCTTTTGTTCCGGGGGGAATAGCTTCTCATCATATTGCTGCGGGTACATTGGGTATATTAGCGGGCTTATTCCATCTTAGTGTCCGTCCGCCTCAACGTCTATATAAAGGATTACGTATGGGCAATATTGAAACTGTACTTTCCAGTAGTATCGCTGCTGTTTTTTTTGCAGCTTTCGTAGTTGCTGGAACTATGTGGTATGGGTCAGCAACGACCCCAATCGAATTATTTGGGCCTACTCGTTATCAGTGGGATCAGGGATACTTTCAGCAAGAAATATATCGAAGAGTTAGCAATGGTTTAGCCGAAAATCTTAGTTTATCAGAAGCTTGGTCTAAAATTCCCGAAAAATTAGCCTTTTATGATTATATTGGTAATAATCCGGCAAAAGGGGGATTATTCAGAGCAGGCTCAATGGACAATGGGGATGGAATAGCTGTTGGATGGTTAGGACATCCCGTCTTTAGAGATAAAGAAGGACGTGAGCTTTTTGTACGCCGTATGCCTACTTTTTTTGAAACATTTCCGGTTGTTTTGGTAGATGAGGAGGGAATTGTTAGAGCAGACGTTCCTTTTAGAAGAGCAGAATCCAAATATAGTGTTGAACAAGTAGGTGTAACGGTGGAGTTCTATGGTGGCGAACTTAATGGAGTAAGTTATTCTGATCCTGCTACTGTAAAAAAATATGCGAGGCGTTCTCAATTAGGGGAAATTTTTGAATTAGACCGGGCTACTTTGAAATCTGATGGTGTTTTTCGCAGCAGTCCAAGGGGTTGGTTCACTTTTGGTCATGCTACCTTTGCTTTGCTCTTCTTTTTCGGACACATTTGGCATGGCGCTAGAACATTGTTCCGAGATGTTTTTGCTGGTATTGATCCAGATTTGGATGCTCAAGTGGAATTTGGAACATTCCAAAAAGTGGGAGATCCAACTACAAGGAAACAGGCAGTTTGATACACATTGTTATAGTATCTTTCACCTCTCTTTTTTGATTTGACATGGGAAACATCTCCCATCCTTTCTTTGACTCTTTTTCTTTCTTTATATGGGAAATTATCCCAAATGACAAATGAATAGGTGTGGAAGTTATAATTGTAAATAAACCAGGATCGAATCTATGGAAGCATTGGTTTATACGTTCCTTTTAGTTTCGACTTTAGGGATAATTTTTTTCGCTATCTTCTTCCGAGAACCACCTAAGGTTCCACCAACTCCAACTAAAAGAATAAAATAATTTCATTTAAGTAAGAAGTCCCCCTATCTGGGAGACTTCTTACTTAAATTAGTCTCCGTGTTCTTCGAATGGATCTCTTAATTGTTGAGAGGGTTGCCCAAACGCGGTATATAAGGCATACCCAGTAAAGCTTACAAGTAAACCAGATATGGAGATGGCGACTAAAGTTGCTGTTTCCATTTTTATAGAATTTCAAGATTACAATGGATCTACGAAAAGATCGTGTATTTACAACTACAACGGAATAGTATACAAAGTCAACACCAATGATTAAATAGAATTTATGGCTACACAAACCGTTGAAGATAGTTCTAAACCTAGGCCAAAACGAACTGGTGCAGGTAGTTTACTGAAACCCTTGAATTCGGAATATGGGAAAGTCGCCCCGGGTTGGGGGACTACTCCTTTTATGGGGATCGCAATGGCTTTATTCGCTATATTCCTATCTATCATTTTAGAAATTTATAATTCTTCCGTTTTACTGGACGGAATTTTAACCAATTAGGTTTCTACTAACTAAAACTAGGAAGTCAGAGTTTTTCCATCCAAAAAAGCCTTTCTAGTTTAAGATCTACATTTCTAGATATTATGGTAGTTCGACCGCGGAATTTTTTTGTTTCGGTATCTCTGGAATATGAGTGTGTGACTTGTTAGAATTGATCCTATTGATAATACATAGAAAGGGCCTGTTATCTCTATCAAGATGATTCTAATTCGTCAGATATTATTTATTCTAGTATCTGGAACACGAAATAGATAGAGTGGATCAAAAAAAAATGGAACTATGATTCATACTCACTATTAAGACCTCGCAACCAGACTGAAAAATTCAAGTAGTTCTTAAATAAAAATAAAAAAGAAATTTTCTTCCTTCCAATTTTGTTTGCCCAAAAGACAACTTTTTTTCTCTCGATTTTGTCGAGTCATTACACTGATTCAATAAATGATTATCAAGCGGTTCTTATTCGAAGAACCCTTGCCTTTTGTTTAGCTTGAGACTAAATCATCGTGGCTCTAGTATGAATCTAAGGTTTTAATTGAACTGATTCATAGGATCTCAACAAGATAATTTCTATATTACGCATAAAAAAACAAATCCTTTATAGGGAAGAGAAAAGTCAAGAAGCCTCTAATGACCAACATAAGGGAAAGGAAGAAAGAAAGACGCGCCAACTTGAGATTTTTTGGCATTATCATCACAAAGAAGATATTCCGGATTTTTCTTATTTGATATCTTCAAGGCAAATCGACCCAATTCAGTGGCTGATGAAGTTTTGAACCTTTTTTCTAATATTCGTTGAAAATTTTTGTGTTTCTGCTTGAGCCGTACGAGATGAAATTTTCATATACGGCTCTTAGAGGGGGACTCGGGTTAGTTACCTATCTCAATAAAGTATATGATTGGTTTGAGGAACGTCTTGAGATTCAGGCAATTGCAGATGATATAACTAGTAAATATGTTCCTCCCCATGTCAACATATTTTATTGTTTAGGGGGAATTACACTTACTTGTTTTCTAGTACAAGTCGCTACCGGTTTTGCTATGACTTTTTACTACCGACCAACCGTTACAGAGGCTTTTTCCTCGGTTCAATACATAATGACCGAGGCCAACTTTGGTTGGTTAATCCGATCAGTTCATCGATGGTCAGCAAGTATGATGGTTTTAATGATGATCCTGCATGTATTTCGTGTGTATCTCACAGGGGGATTTAAAAAACCCCGCGAATTAACTTGGGTCACAGGTGTGGTTTTGGCTGTTTTGACTGCATCATTTGGTGTAACTGGTTATTCTTTGCCTTGGGATCAAATTGGCTATTGGGCAGTCAAAATTGTGACAGGTGTACCTGACGCCATTCCGGTAATAGGATCGCCTTTAGTGGAGTTATTACGCGGAAGTGCTAGTGTGGGCCAATCCACTTTGACTCGTTTTTATAGTTTACATACCTTTGTACTGCCTCTGCTTACTGCCGTATTTATGTTAATGCACTTTCCAATGATACGTAAGCAAGGTATTTCGGGTCCTTTATAGGGAAGGCATATCATAGAGAATTATAATTATCATATATCATATCGGGTAGGTTTTGGTATTTCATTGCTACAAGCATGGGTTATTGTAAAATAACACATGTCATTTGGATACTTCTCTTCAACTCCAAAGTATTTTTATACAATACAAATAGTTGAAGTTAATTTTACGAAAGAAAAAAGGCGGATTATGGGAGTGTGTGACTTGAATTATTGATTTGGCCATGCAGATAAAGAATTGGATCTGCCACATTAGAATTCACAACCAAAGGTGTCTCCGCATCCAATCAACATGTAAGTCCCCTACCTAGGAAGGATAGGCTGGTTCACTTGAGGAGAATATCTTCTATGATCATACCGCAACCATGTCATCCATGAACAGGCTCCGTAAGATCCCATAGAGTAGAAATGGAATAAGTCATGTGACATGATCCAGTTCTCTATTTATTACACTTACCTTTTTATTATAGTATGGAAATGCATTCATTTTCTTTGCATCGATTGTGATCCGCAATACTATCGGAGTAAAAGAAGGGATCTAAGGAAGAATGTAGGCTAAACTTTTTGATTTTTTATTAGTAACAAGTAAATATTTTGTTTGGAGGTAAGAAACTTGCGATATTGAGGGGATAAATACCAACTAATCAAGAGACATGAGACAATCCACAAAGCAATTGATCATGATCAAATTTGTAAGCCCACTTGGATATTGAGCATTTACCCATAAGAATAGGATTATTTTCAATGAGTAGTTGTAGGTGCAACTTCGGAAAAGAGAATCTGATAAAGCTTTTCTTGCCTAGAGTCATTGAGTCATTATAAACCTTAATTCTATTAAGGATCTTCCGCGGTCTTATTTCTTTCACTCTTGCTCGAGCCGGATGATGATAAATTCTCATGTCCGGTTCCTTTGGGGGATGGATCCTAAAGAGTTCACCTATCCCAATAACAAAGAAACCAGACTTAAATGATCCTGTATTAAGAGCTAAATTAGCTAAAGGGATGGGACATAATTATTACGGGGAACCCGCATGGCCCAACGATCTTTTATATATTTTTCCAGTAGTAATTCTAGGTACTATTGCATGTAATGTAGGTTTAGCGGTTCTCGAGCCATCAATGATTGGTGAACCGGCAGATCCGTTTGCAACTCCTCTGGAAATATTACCCGAGTGGTACTTCTTTCCCGTGTTTCAAATACTCCGTACGGTACCCAATAAGTTATTGGGCGTTCTTTTAATGGTTTCTGTGCCAACAGGCTTATTGACAGTACCTTTTCTAGAGAATGTCAATAAATTCCAAAATCCATTTCGCCGCCCAGTAGCTACGACCGTTTTTTTAATCGGTACTGTAGTAGCTCTTTGGTTAGGTATTGGAGCAACATTACCCATTGATAAATCATTAACTTTAGGTCTTTTTTAGATATTTTTTGATTCATTCAACCGTGAAGTACCATAGGTATCTAGGAAATAGTTACTTCCAAGTGAATCTTCCCTAGATACCTAAAATCCATTTTATTATGATCCATTTCGCGAAAATATAGATTGTACCAAAGATGCTAAATTGTTTTCTTTTTATTCTAACTCGAAAAAGAAGAAGAAAAAAAATTGCAATGGATTTAAAACGAGAGTTTATTCTTAAGTAAATCAATTGGGAGATGCTTCTCTAGAGTGTCCCATATATGTTTTCTATCTTCCATACGAAAACTGTCAATTCTCAGAAGATCTTCTTCAGTCTTACTCAAAAGGTCCAATAGTGTATGTATATTGGCCCTTTTTAGACAATTATACGTTCTAGAGAAGTCAATTCTAATTGATCAATAAAAATACAATTCAATGGAATTCCTTTTTTGTTTTTCTTTAGATTAGTTAATCTTTTTTGAAAAGTAAAAAGGGGTGGAGTAAACCTGTTTTTATTTTCTTCGAAACTAGCGCCCTCTTCCTCCGCGTGTAGAAAAGGAAGAAATAAATCAATCAAATTACGAGAAGCCTCATAAAGTGCTTCCTTAGGGGTTAAACTTCCATTAGTCCATATTTCTAGAAAAAGTATCTCGTGTTTTTCATTTCCATTCCCACAAGAAAAAATACTATAATTCACATTTCGAACAGGCATGGATACAGCATCTATAGGATAACTTCCATCTTGATAGTTCTTTCTGAGTTCTGTCTGATATCCACGATCTCTCTTGATCTGTAAATCAATACAGAAATCAATGGGCTCTGTCAAGTTAGCTATAGGTTGTGCCGTATCAACGATTTCTACGGAAGGCGGTAAGATGATATCTTGAGCAGTTATGTATCTAGGACCTTTGACGCAAATGGATGCGTCTCTAACTCCATAGAGATTACTTCTCAATACAATTTCTTTCAAATTTAGTAAAATTTCTTGTACGGATTCTTCAATACCTGCTATTGTAGAATACTCGTGCGGCACGCTCCCAAATTTTGCACGTGTGATACATGTTCCTTCTATTTCTCCAAGTAAAGCTCTTCGCAAGGCAATACCGACGGTGTCCGCTTGACCTTTTCTAAGCGGGGACAGAATGAAACGACCATAATAAAGGCGCTTACTATCTACTCTTGATTCAACACACTTCCACTGTAGTGTTTGAGTGGATCCTG
>NW_028260562.1:0-40004 GCF_056163025.1 Triticum urartu
TTAGTAAAGAAATCTAAATAACCTTTAGATCCATCTAAGATTTCGATTCCCAGTAAAAAAAATATAGAATAGAAAAATATGGGACAAAAAATAAATCCACTCGGTTTCAGACTTGGTACAACCCAAAAAACACCATTCCTTTTGGTTCGCACAACCAAAAAATTATTCTGAAGGTCTACAGGAAGATAAAAAAAATAAGGGATTGTATCAAGAACTATATACAAAAGAATAGGAAAAAGGGCTCGAATAGAAAAATAGAATCAGACTCAAGTTCCGAAGTAATTACACATAATAGAAAAATGGACTCAGGTTCAAGTTCCGAAGTAATTACACATATAGAAATCCAAAAAGAAATCGATACGATCCACGTCATAATCCATATTGGATTCCCAAATTTATTAAAGAAAAAAGGAGCAATCGAAGAATTAGAGAAAGATCTACAAAAGGAAATTAACTCTGTAAACCAGAGATTTAATATTTCTATCGAAAAAGTTAAAGAACCTTATAGACAGCCTAACATTCTTGCAGAATATATAGCTTTCCAATTAAAAAATAGAGTTTCATTCCGAAAGGCAATGAAAAAAAGCCATTGAATTAACTAAAAAAGCAGATATAAGGGGAGTAAAAGTAAAAATTGCGGGTCGTCTCGGAGGAAAAGAAATTGCACGCGCCGAATCTATTAAAAAGGGTAGACTTCCCCTCCAAACAATTCGCGCTAAAATTGATTATTGCTGCTATCCAATTCGGACTATCTATGGAGTATTAGGTGTAAAAATTTGGATATTCGTAGACGAAGAATAAGTAATCTTGTCTTCGGATTCTGTCCATTGATAGAATAAAAAATGACAAGAGACTTTTTTCCTGAAATCCCTGCAAAAGAAGAAATTATACCTCTTTCTATAAGATTTAATGAAAATTGATAAATCATTTAATATAATTGCTATGCTTAGTGTGTGACTCGTTATTTTTTTCTTTTTTTTAAGAAAAAAACTTAGTAATTATAGAAAATTAACTAATAACCAACCTATTGCTTCGTATTGTCGAGATCCTAACTAAGAAACAGTCACTATATGAATAAATACCTCTATCATAACATAAATGAGTAGATGTGTCATATAGTTGTAGCAACTGCAATTTTTTCTCTAAAAAAGAAAAGGGATTCTAGGTTGTGAAGCAAAACTAAAGGGATGTGGATAAAGGGAGGGATGATAGAAAGAAGGAAGAGGAAATAAATAAGATATAGGATTCCACTATGTATGGTCTATGAATTACATCATAAAAGGCAATGTGATAAAGCATCAATATAATAAAAATAATAGAGAATTAAAAATTGTAACTTGAAACAAGAACTACAAATTTAAAGCAATAATAAAGAGCCGCCCGGGTTAATAAAACTGAGAAAATTAACTCGGAAAGAAATTTTTTGGAAGCTCCGTTGCGGGATTCAGACCTAACCATTCAAGGAGAAGCAGTGGGAACGACAGAACCTATGATTCCATAGGATTTTATTGAAAAGAATCCTAACACTTCATTGGGTGGGATGGCGGAACAAACCAAAAAAATTGTCTTATTTGGTAAGTTTATAAATTAACAAATAAGACAGGAAAGAGTAAATATTCGCCCGCGAAATTCTTATTGAATTAGAATACTTTACCGCGATTCAATAAGAGTAAAAATAAGGATTTTTTTAAGAAGGATTACATTATCTATAAATATAGAATTTAGATAAATATACACACACATCTGGATATATTCTAGATCTTCTTTTTGACTATATATTATATTTTTCTGTTTTAACAAATTCAATATAAAAAAAACCGAACTTTTTCTATTATCTATTAATGTGTATCTATCCGTACCGTAATATTTTGGAATATTATGAATTAGAGAAATTTACATGCTTTCTGATTTTCCATTCGCGAGGAGCTGGATGAGAAGAAACTCTCATGTCCAGTTTTGCAGTAGAGATGGAACTAAGAAAGAGAACCATCGACTATAACCCCAAAAGAACCAGATTTCGCAAACAACATAGAGGAAGAATGAAAGGAAAATCCTGCCGAGGCAATCGTATTTGTTTTGGTAGATATGCTCTTCAAGCACTTGAACCCGCTTGGATCACGGCGAGACAGATAGAAGCAGGACGAAGAGCAATAACACGATATGCACGTCGTGGTGGAAAAATATGGGTACGTATATTTCCCGACAAACCGGTTACACTAAGACCCACGGAAACACGTATGGGCTCGGGAAAGGGGTCCCCCGAATATTGGGTATCCGTTGTTAAACCTGGTCGTATACTTTATGAAATGGGGGGAGTATCTGAAACTGTAGCTAGAGCAGCTATCTCCATAGCTGCCAGTAAAATGCCCATACGAAGTCAATTTATTCGATTAGAGATATAGAACCCTAAAAGGGGTATGGAAGATAAAAAAAAATGCTCGGTTTTTCTTTCTGGAAAGACAATATTTCTTTCATCCTTTTGCATTGAAATAACAAATTGAAATCAAAATAATATGATTCAACCTCAGACCCTTTTAAATGTAGCAGATAATAGTGGAGCTCGAAAATTGATGTGTATTCGAGTCATAGGAGCTGCTGGTAATCAGCGATATGCTCGTATTGGTGATGTTATTGTTGCTGTAATCAAAGACGCATTGCCCCAAATGCCTCTAGAAAGATCCGAAGTAATTCGAGCTGTAATTGTACGTACATGTAAAGAGTTCAAATGCGAAGACGGTATAATAATCCGCTTATGATGACAATGCTGCGGTTATAATTGATCAAAAAGGCAATCCAAAAGGAACTCGAGTTTTTGGCGCGATTGCCGAGGAATTGAGAGAATTGAATTTTACCAAAATAGTTTCATTAGCTCCTGAAGTATTATAAATACTAGTAGGCGAAATTGAGACCAAAGAATTAATTTAGTAGATTGTGTTTTACGTATATGTTTTAAAATCCAAAATGAAAAAAAAAAAAGAAAACATGTTGATTATAGAAAAAATTAGGAGGAACCTAGAATTAGAGTCTTATGGGCAAGGACACTATTGCTGATTTACTAACCTCTATAAGAAATGCGGACATGAATAAAAAAGGAACAGTTCGAGTAGTATCTACAAATATTACCGAAAACATTGTTAAAATACTTCTACGAGAGGGTTTTATTGAAAGTGTTCGGAAACATCAGGAACGTAACAGATATTTCTTGGTTTCAACTTTGCGACATCAAAAGAGAAAGACTATAAAAGGAATATATAGAACAAGAACCTTTTTAAAGCGTATCAGCCGACCCGGCTTACGAATTTATACCAACTATCAAGGAATTCCTAAAGTTTTGGGTGGAATGGGAATTGCTATTCTTTCTACTTCTCGAGGAATAATGACAGATCGAGAAGCTCGACTAAACAGAATTGGGGGAGAAGTCTTATGTTATATATGGTAATCGCCCCGCCTATAGTGCTCGAATTCTATCTCGCCCTTCCTATTTTTTAAAATAAAAATAGAAAAATAGGAGAAAAAAAATATGACAGAAAAAAAAAATAGGAGAGAAAAAAAAAACCCGAGAGAAGCAAAAGTAACTTTCGAAGGTTTAGTTACGGAAGCCCTACCCAATGGAATGTTCCGCGTTCGGCTAGAGAATGACACCATCATCCTAGGCTATATTTCAGGAAAGATACGGTCTAGTTCTATACGAATACTGATGGGGGATAGGGTCAAAATTGAAGTAAGTCGTTATGATTCAAGCAAGGGACGTATAATTTATAGACTTCCCCATAAGGATTCGAAGCGTATCGAAGACTCGAAGGATAGCGAAGATTTGAAGGATAGCGAAGATTTGAAGGATACCAAAGATTCAAAGGATTAGGTTTTTCTTTTTTTTCTAGGGTAATAAATTCTAAGTTCTAAAATTCAAGCGAAGAGACTTATTTTTTCCAAAAGATTAGATTCATAGTTTAAAAAAGGATACGGAAATATGAAAATAAGAGCTTCCGTTCGTAAAATTTGTACAAAATGTCGACTGATTCGTAGGCGTGGACGAATTAGAGTCATTTGCTCTAATCCGAAGCATAAACAAAGACAGGGGTAATCTTTCGAAAAAGAACTTTACTTTCTAAAAAGTAAAAAAAAGTACCCGCGGAAATGTTCCAATTCCAAATAAAATAATTTCATTTAAAATAATTAAAGTAAAGGGTTTATTTTACCCTGAAACGGATATCTTTGTATCTTTTTTTCTTTTTTTTATTTCTAACTCATATTTATGAGATAATAAAATATGGCAAAAGCTATACCAAAAATTGGTTCACGTAAGAAAGTGCGTATTGGTTTACGTAGGAAATGCACGTTTTAGTTTACGGAAGAGTGCACGTAGAATAACAAAAGGGGTTATTCATGTTCAAGCTAGTTTCAACAATACCATTATAACTGTTACAGACCCACAAGGTCGGGTGGTTTTTTGGTCCTCGGCCGGTACTTGTGGATTCAAAAGCTCAAGAAAAGCATCACCCTATGCTGGTCAAAGAACAGCAGTAGATGCTATTCGTACAGTAGGTTTGCAACGAGCAGAAGTTATGGTAAAGGGCGCTGGTAGTGGAAGAGATGCCGCATTACGAGCCATTGCTAAAAGTGGTGTGCGATTAAGTTGTATACGCGATGTAACACCTATGCCGCATAATGGATGTCGACCGCCTAAAAAAAGACGTCTGTAAAAGAATTAACCCGCTTTCAACTTTCATTTCAAGAGAAATAAACGATTCAATGATAAAATAATAATACTAGTCTATTATGGTTCGAGAGGAGGTAGCAGGATCCACTCAAACACTACAGTGGAAGTGTGTTGAATCAAGAGTAGATAGTAAGCGCCTTTATTATGGTCGTTTCATTCTGTCCCCGCTTAGAAAAGGTCAAGCGGACACCGTCGGTATTGCCTTGCGAAGAGCTTTACTTGGAGAAATAGAAGGAACATGTATCACACGTGCAAAATTTGGGAGCGTGCCGCACGAGTATTCTACAATAGCAGGTATTGAAGAATCCGTACAAGAAATTTTACTAAATTTGAAAGAAATTGTATTGAGAAGTAATCTCTATGGAGTTAGAGACGCATCCATTTGCGTCAAAGGTCCTAGATACATAACTGCTCAAGATATCATCTTACCGCCTTCCGTAGAAATCGTTGATACGGCACAACCTATAGCTAACTTGACAGAGCCCATTGATTTCTGTATTGATTTACAGATCAAGAGAGATCGTGGATATCAGACAGAACTCAGAAAGAACTATCAAGATGGAAGTTATCCTATAGATGCTGTATCCATGCCTGTTCGAAATGTGAATTATAGTATTTTTTCTTGTGGGAATGGAAATGAAAAACACGAGATACTTTTTCTAGAATATGGACTAATGGAAGTTTAACCCCTAAGGAAGCACTTTATGAGGCTTCTCGTAATTTGATTGATTTATTTCTTCCTTTTCTACACGCGGAGGAAGAGGGCGCTAGTTTCGAAAGAAAATAAAAACAGGTTTACTCCACCCCTTTTTACTTTTCAAAAAAGATTAACTAATCTAAAGAAAAACAAAAAAGGAATTCCATTGAATTGTATTTTTATTGATCAATTAGAATTGACTTCTAGAACGTATAATTGTCTAAAAAGGGCCAATATACATACACTATTGGACCTTTTGAGTAAGACTGAAGAAGATCTTCTGAGAATTGACAGTTTTCGTATGGAAGATAGAAAACATATATGGGACACTCTAGAGAAGCATCTCCCAATTGATTTACTTAAGAATAAACTCTCGTTTTAAATCCATTGCAATTTTTTTTCTTCTTCTTTTTCGAGTTAGAATAAAAAGAAAACAATTTAGCATCTTTGGTACAATCTATATTTTCGCGAAATGGATCATAATAAAATGGATTTTAGGTATCTAGGGAAGATTCACTTGGAAGTAACTATTTCCTAGATACCTATGGTACTTCACGGTTGAATGAATCAAAAAATATCTAAAAAAGACCTAAAGTTAATGATTTATCAATGGGTAATGTTGCTCCAATACCTAACCAAAGAGCTACTACAGTACCGATTAAAAAAAACGGTCGTAGCTACTGGGCGGCGAAATGGATTTTGGAATTTATTGACATTCTCTAGAAAAGGTACTGTCAATAAGCCTGTTGGCACAGAAACCATTAAAAGAACGCCCAATAACTTATTGGGTACCGTACGGAGTATTTGAAACACGGGAAAGAAGTACCACTCGGGTAATATTTCCAGAGGAGTTGCAAACGGATCTGCCGGTTCACCAATCATTGATGGCTCGAGAACCGCTAAACCTACATTACATGCAATAGTACCTAGAATTACTACTGGAAAAATATATAAAAGATCGTTGGGCCATGCGGGTTCCCCGTAATAATTATGTCCCATCCCTTTAGCTAATTTAGCTCTTAATACAGGATCATTTAAGTCTGGTTTCTTTGTTATTGGGATAGGTGAACTCTTTAGGATCCATCCCCAAAGGAACCGGACATGAGAATTTATCATCATCCGGCTCGAGCAAGAGTGAAAGAAATAAGACCGCGGAAGATCCTTAATAGAATTAAGGTTTATAATGACTCAATGACTCTAGGCAAGAAAAGCTTTATCAGATTCTCTTTTCCGAAGTTGCACCTACAACTACTCATTGAAAATAATCCTATTCTTATGGGTAAATGCTCAATATCCAAGTGGGCTTACAAATTTGATCATGATCAATTGCTTTGTGGATTGTCTCATGTCTCTTGATTAGTTGGTATTTATCCCTCAATATCGCAAGTTTCTTACCTCCAAACAAAATATTTACTTGTTACTAATAAAAAATCAAAAAGTTTAGCCTACATTCTTCCTTAGATCCCTTCTTTTACTCCGATAGTATTGCGGATCACAATCGATGCAAAGAAAATGAATGCATTTCCATACTATAATAAAAAGGTAAGTGTAATAAATAGAGAACTGGATCATGTCACATGACTTATTCCATTTCTACTCTATGGGATCTTACGGAGCCTGTTCATGGATGACATGGTTGCGGTATGATCATAGAAGATATTCTCCTCAAGTGAACCAGCCTATCCTTCCTAGGTAGGGGACTTACATGTTGATTGGATGCGGAGACACCTTTGGTTGTGAATTCTAATGTGGCAGATCCAATTCTTTATCTGCATGGCCAAATCAATAATTCAAGTCACACACTCCCATAATCCGCCTTTTTTCTTTCGTAAAATTAACTTCAACTATTTGTATTGTATAAAAATACTTTGGAGTTGAAGAGAAGTATCCAAATGACATGTGTTATTTTACAATAACCCATGCTTGTAGCAATGAAATACCAAAACCTACCCGATATGATATATGATAATTATAATTCTCTATGATATGCCTTCCCTATAAAGGACCGAAATACCTTGCTTACGTATCATTGGAAAGTGCATTAACATAAATACGGCAGTAAGCAGAGGCAGTACAAAGGTATGTAAACTATAAAAACGAGTCAAAGTGGATTGGCCCACACTAGCACTTCCGCGTAATAACTCCACTAAAGGCGATCCTATTACCGGAATGGCGTCAGGTACACCTGTCACAATTTTGACTGCCCAATAGCCAATTTGATCCCAAGGCAAAGAATAACCAGTTACACCAAATGATGCAGTCAAAACAGCCAAAACCACACCTGTGACCCAAGTTAATTCGCGGGGTTTTTTAAATCCCCCTGTGAGATACACACGAAATACATGCAGGATCATCATTAAAACCATCATACTTGCTGACCATCGATGAACTGATCGGATTAACCAACCAAAGTTGGCCTCGGTCATTATGTATTGAACCGAGGAAAAAGCCTCTGTAACGGTTGGTCGGTAGTAAAAAGTCATAGCAAAACCGGTAGCGACTTGTACTAGAAAACAAGTAAGTGTAATTCCCCCTAAACAATAAAATATGTTGACATGGGGAGGAACATATTTACTAGTTATATCATCTGCAATTGCCTGAATCTCAAGACGTTCCTCAAACCAATCATATACTTTATTGAGATAGGTAACTAACCCGAGTCCCCCTCTAAGAGCCGTATATGAAAATTTCATCTCGTACGGCTCAAGCAGAAACACAAAAATTTTCAACGAATATTAGAAAAAAGGTTCAAAACTTCATCAGCCACTGAATTGGGTCGATTTGCCTTGAAGATATCAAATAAGAAAAATCCGGAATATCTTCTTTGTGATGATAATGCCAAAAAATCTCAAGTTGGCGCGTCTTTCTTTCTTCCTTTCCCTTATGTTGGTCATTAGAGGCTTCTTGACTTTTCTCTTCCCTATAAAGGATTTGTTTTTTTATGCGTAATATAGAAATTATCTTGTTGAGATCCTATGAATCAGTTCAATTAAAACCTTAGATTCATACTAGAGCCACGATGATTTAGTCTCAAGCTAAACAAAAGGCAAGGGTTCTTCGAATAAGAACCGCTTGATAATCATTTATTGAATCAGTGTAATGACTCGACAAAATCGAGAGAAAAAAAGTTGTCTTTTGGGCAAACAAAATTGGAAGGAAGAAAATTTCTTTTTATTTTTATTTAAGAACTACTTGAATTTTTCAGTCTGGTTGCGAGGTCTTAATAGTGAGTATGAATCATAGTTCCATTTTTTTTTGATCCACTCTATCTATTTCGTGTTCCAGATACTAGAATAAATAATATCTGACGAATTAGAATCATCTTGATAGAGATAACAGGCCCTTTCTATGTATTATCAATAGGATCAATTCTAACAAGTCACACACTCATATTCCAGAGATACCGAAACAAAAAAATTCCGCGGTCGAACTACCATAATATCTAGAAATGTAGATCTTAAACTAGAAAGGCTTTTTTGGATGGAAAAACTCTGACTTCCTAGTTTTAGTTAGTAGAAACCTAATTGGTTAAAATTCCGTCCAGTAAAACGGAAGAATTATAAATTTCTAAAATGATAGATAGGAATATAGCGAATAAAGCCATTGCGATCCCCATAAAAGGAGTAGTCCCCCAACCCGGGGCGACTTTCCCATATTCCGAATTCAAGGGTTTCAGTAAACTACCTGCACCAGTTCGTTTTGGCCTAGGTTTAGAACTATCTTCAACGGTTTGTGTAGCCATAAATTCTATTTAATCATTGGTGTTGACTTTGTATACTATTCCGTTGTAGTTGTAAATACACGATCTTTTCGTAGATCCATTGTAATCTTGAAATTCTATAAAAATGGAAACAGCAACTTTAGTCGCCATCTCCATATCTGGTTTACTTGTAAGCTTTACTGGGTATGCCTTATATACCGCGTTTGGGCAACCCTCTCAACAATTAAGAGATCCATTCGAAGAACACGGAGACTAATTTAAGTAAGAAGTCTCCCAGATAGGGGGACTTCTTACTTAAATGAAATTATTTTATTCTTTTAGTTGGAGTTGGTGGAACCTTAGGTGGTTCTCGGAAGAAGATAGCGAAAAAAATTATCCCTAAAGTCGAAACTAAAAGGAACGTATAAACCAATGCTTCCATAGATTCGATCCTGGTTTATTTACAATTATAACTTCCACACCTATTCATTTGTCATTTGGGATAATTTCCCATATAAAGAAAGAAAAAGAGTCAAAGAAAGGATGGGAGATGTTTCCCATGTCAAATCAAAAAAGAGAGGTGAAAGATACTATAACAATGTGTATCAAACTGCCTGTTTCCTTGTAGTTGGATCTCCCACTTTTTGGAATGTTCCAAATTCCACTTGAGCATCCAAATCTGGATCAATACCAGCAAAAACATCTCGGAACAATGTTCTAGCGCCATGCCAAATGTGTCCGAAAAAGAAGAGCAAAGCAAAGGTAGCATGACCAAAAGTGAACCAACCCCTTGGACTGCTGCGAAAAACACCATCAGATTTCAAAGTAGCCCGGTCTAATTCAAAAATTTCCCCTAATTGAGAACGCCTCGCATATTTTTTTACAGTAGCAGGATCAGAATAACTTACTCCATTAAGTTCGCCACCATAGAACTCCACCGTTACACCTACTTGTTCAACACTATATTTGGATTCTGCTCTTCTAAAAGGAACGTCTGCTCTAACAATTCCCTCCTCATCTACCAAAACAACCGGAAATGTTTCAAAAAAAGTAGGCATACGGCGTACAAAAAGCTCACGTCCTTCTTTATCTCTAAAGACGGGATGTCCTAACCATCCAACAGCTATTCCATCCCCATTGTCCATTGAGCCTGCTCTGAATAATCCCCCTTTTGCCGGATTATTACCAATATAATCATAAAAGGCTAATTTTTCGGGAATTTTAGACCAAGCTTCTGATAAACTAAGATTTTCGGCTAAACCATTGCTAACTCTTCGATATATTTCTTGCTGAAAGTATCCCTGATCCCACTGATAACGAGTAGGCCCAAATAATTCGATTGGGGTCGTTGCTGACCCATACCACATAGTTCCAGCAACTACGAAAGCTGCAAAAAAAACAGCAGCGATACTACTGGAAAGTACAGTTTCAATATTGCCCATACGTAATCCTTTATATAGACGTTGAGGCGGACGGACACTAAGATGGAATAAGCCCGCTAATATACCCAATGTACCCGCAGCAATATGATGAGAAGCTATTCCCCCCGGAACAAAAGGATCAAAACCTTCTGCACCCCACGCTGGATTTACAGCTTGTACTTTTCCAGTTAGTCCATAAGGATCGGATACCCATATCCCAGGACCATACAAACCCGTTACATGAAATGCCCCAAAGCCAAAGCAAGCCACCCCTGCAAGAAATAAATGAATTCCAAAGATCTTGGGCAAATCCAAAGAGGGTTTTCCCGTCCGCTCATCAGAGAATATTTCTAGGTCCCAATATACCCAATGCCAGATCGCTGCCAAGAAACACAAGCCAGAAAACACAATATGCGTACCTGCCACACCTTCATAACTCCAAATACCCGGATTTGTTACAGTTCCTCCTGAAATACTCCAACCACCCCACGAATCCGTTATTCCTAAACGAGTCATGAAGGGAATTACGAACATACCTTGTCTCCACATTGGATCCAGAACAGGATCAGAGGGATCAAAAACTGCTAATTCGTATAAAGCCATTGAGCCAGCCCAACCAGAAACTAGAGCTGTGTGCATTATATGCACCGCAAGCAATCGACCCGGATCATTCAATACGACAGTATGAACACGATACCAAGGCAAACCCATGGAAATACCCCTTTAGCAAAGAAAAATAGACACGATGTCGCTTTATTTTATCGCATTGAAAAAGACTATCCATATCCTATGTACCTAACCCTTCTAGGGGATTCTGTGTCAGAAAGCGCGAATATTTATTTCATTCCATTAAAAATAAGAAGCCAATTCTGTTCATAAGAAGAAAGAGAAGCAGATCTATTCTATACTCGATAAGTGCCAATATGCAATGGGTAACTTGGCCAATTTGGAAAAAACGAAGAATAGATCGCTACCCCTCTTTGTTTAGCATTCAAATCACCCATTCCCTTTTCTTTATTCAATCTGTCTTACATTCCTTATATGTATAACCTTTCAATCTACGTATTAATAGAATCTATAATATTCATATAGAATAAGAATAAAAATTAAGACAATAAACTGCGGATTCTTTCTTTCTGTTCCATTCTTACGTTTCCATATTAAAGTGTGGTTTTCTTACTTAAATTTAATAATATTAATCTAATATGCCCATTGGTGTTCCAAAAGTACCTTACCGGATTCCTGGAGATGAAGAAGCGACTTGGGTTGACTTATACAATGTTATGTATCGAGAAAGGACACTTTTTTTAGGTCAAGAGATTCGTTGCGAGATCACGAATCATATTACAGGTCTCATGGTATATCTGAGTATAGAAGATGGAATTAGTGATATTTTTTTGTTTATAAACTCCCCAGGCGGGTGGCTAATCTCAGGAATGGCTATTTTTGATACGATGCAAACGGTGACACCAGATATATATACAATATGCCTCGGAATAGCCGCCTCCATGGCGTCCTTCATTCTGCTTGGAGGAGAACCCACCAAGCGTATAGCATTCCCTCACGCGAGGATTATGCTTCACCAACCTGCTAGTGCTTATTATCGGGCAAGGACACCAGAATTTTTACTAGAAGTAGAAGAGTTACACAAAGTTCGCGAAATGATCACAAGGGTTTATGCAGTAAGAACAGGCAAGCCTTTTTGGGTTGTATCCGAAGACATGGAAAGGGATGTTTTTATGTCAGCAGACGAAGCCAAAGCTTATGGACTTGTCGATATTGTAGGGGATGAAATGATTGACAAGCACTGCGATACTGATCCAGTGTGGTTTCCAGAAATGTTTAAGGATTGGTAGTGTCCGGATTTCTTGTAAAGTTATTTCACAGCTAAATTCGTGTTTTCCTCGATTTAATAGAAAATAGAAAGACTTCATGATGAGCAATCATCAGGTTAAGATGGATCTAAACCAATCCATTTTTTTCTATATACATACAACATGCCGACGGTTAAACAACTTATTAGAAACGCAAGACAGCCAATACGAAATGCTCGAAAAACGGCCGCGCTTAAAGGATGCCCTCAGCGTCGAGGAACATGTGCTAGGGTGTATGTGCGACTCGTTCAGATCATGACTTCAAACAAATATAAAAAAAATTGAAGTATCCATGATTAGTACCAATGAATAGGATATAGCTTCTCTATCCTAGATTTCTATGGTATATGGAATTTATGGTTTCCTTTGGTGCAAATCCAATTATCTAAATTGGAAATAAGAAGCAATTCTCCCATTGGTAGCAAATGGTTATCCATTAAGCGGAGGAAATAGTAATAAAAAGAAAAAGGCTTATGCTCCTTTATCTTAAAAGAACGGACTAACAGGGTCAGCTACTTAGCCAACTTTCATAATTAAATACCGTCACTGTATGGATAACTCTTATTGTGAAAAGAGCTATTTACTCTATAATGGATAGGTAGAGCCAAAGAATGTGGACTATACAAGTTCGCAATACCTTTTGATGAAAGAAAGGGCTCCGGTGTATAGAGAGGGCCTCACCGTTTAAAAGGGAACCATAGAAACGATGGAACCCACTATTTTTTTTAGTATTATTAGAATGAATTTGTTATTTCGTATAGAAATAACTGAACGGAGTGGAATAAAAAATCGTGGTTGGGAAGGTTACTATAGCAAAAGCCATTGGAATTAATATTTTATATATCGGAATAATTAGTTTTGTTATTAATGAGAAAAAGGGTGGCTAAAAGAAGAGAAATCATTAGTTATTCATTAAGGTTAATTTGATTCAATGACCAGAGTTCCGCGAGGATATATAGCCCGGAGACGACGAACAAAAATGCGTTCATTTGCCTCAAACTTTAGAGGGGCTCATTTAAGACTTAATCGAATGATTACCCAACAGGTAAAAAGAGCTTTTGTTTCCTCTCATCGAGATAGAGGTAGGCAAAAGAGGGATTTTCGTCGTTTGTGGATCACTCGGATAAACGCAGCAACGCGGGTATATAAAGTATTCGATAGTTATAGTAAATTAATACACAACCTGTACAAGAAGAAATTGATTCTTAATCGTAAAATGCTTGCACAAGTAGCTGTATCAAATCCAAATAATCTTTACACGATTTCCAATAAAATAAAGATCATCAATTAAAGGTATAAATAAAGTAATATACTGGAATAATAAAAGATGAATTCCCGGAGAGGGAACTCCGGGAAGATACAATAAATTAAGATTAAGTGGTAGGAATCAACGAGCTGGATTACTTTCTTTATAATATATATAGGTCTGGCCCTTTCGAATTCGAATAAAACATCAACAATCGGAACTTAAGTTCCGGTTGTTGTTTCTTAAATTTTGGTTGTTGTTTCTTAAGTTTCGATTGGAATTGTACTTTTGCGTTAATTGAGGAATATGTCTATTTTTTCTGGGTCTAGAACCTGTAATTATTGAAATTGACTGGGCTTGAAATTGCTTTTCGTTCTCATAGTTACGAAACGGTAAGAAAGATAAAATACGAGCCTGTTTTATAGCAAGAGTAATTAATCGTTGTTGTTTCAAGGTTAATCTATTTATTCGTCTCGATAATATTTTTCCTTGTTCACTAATAAATCTATTAATTAAACTCATGTTTCTATAATCAATTCGATCTCCCGGGCCAATCCGGGGACGCCTACGAAAAGGTTGTTTAGATTTACGAAAAGGTTGCTTGAATTTACGAAAAGTTTGCTTGGATTTACGAAAGGGTTGCTTGGATTTATTAAAAGTTTGCTTGGATTTACTAAAGGGTTGCTTAGATTTAAGAAAAGGTTGTTTAGATGTATACATGATTTATTCCTTATTTAAAATTTGAAAATTTGAAAATTCACTTCTTTATTTTATTAATTTAGGATCCAGAAGAAGTAGTTTTTCTTTGATCCATATCTTATTTGATTCATATTATAGTATATGAATACCCTCTATACATATGAAATAATATCTACCGGAAATCAGATGAGTTGATTTGTATTTTGTATTCTATACTATGTTTTCTTTATATATTAAATATGAAGTTCTTACTCTTTCTGTTGTTTGGAAAGATCAAACACACGATGTTCCTATTTCTTTATTTCGTGATGAGTCGTATGCTTGCGACAATAACGACAAAATTTTTTGAATTCTAATTGTCCGGGTGTATTGTGGCGATTCTTTTGAGTACTATATCTAGAAATCCCCGTCGATTCCTCATTGGCACCTTTTCGAACACAACTGATGCATTCCAAAATAACTCTGATTCTAACATCTTTTCCCTTGGCCATGAACCTCCTTTTCTTTTTGGATTGACTTAACTTAATTCTTCTACTTATTCTTTTATTCTTCTATTTTGAATCCGAAGAAGAAGAATAAAATTCATTAGAATAATTTTTTTTTATTCTTTAATTAAGTAATAAAAAATAGAGAAATAATTAAAGAATACAATCCTTGTCGAATTAGCAAAGATTTTGGTTCGAAATCCTTTCATTTAATTAGCCAGCCCCGCCTTTTCTATGCTCTGATTTCTGAGGCCTTATTTAGCTTGGGTACCCCTTTAAATTGAATTTCTATTTTCAAAAATGGGGTTTACCAAATTTTTAATGACTCTGAGGTTCAACCCAATCCATCTTTTCTTTCTTTTTCCTTCCGATACTAAAAAAAGATTGAAAAGGATCAAATTTTGTCATATCACGAAGAAATCTATCCCTCCCATAGCAATAACTAGAATTAAAAAAAAGGGAATGACAAAGCATCTGGGAATAAACGATTAATTTCTATCAATAAACCTGCTAAAGCACCAAACCATAGAGTACTTAGCACGGGTGCTACAGAGAGATATGTTTTTATATCCCGCATTGAAAATCCTCCTTCCTTGTTGGAATACATATATGATCATAAACTCTTGCCCAAGATTGTTATGCTATATATAAAATGAACCATATCGACGAAATTTTCCTATCCCTAAAAAAGAAAAAGATGACCCCTTCTTCCTATATATTACCAAGGAAAAGTAATCCTTCTTTTATAGGCGAAATTATATTGGATTTTATATGTATATAATTCCTTAATTATATGAGACCAAAAAGAAGAAATGACACGAGGGTTCTATATATAGATAGAGAAAGAAAGAAGAAGAAAATTATGATGTGGAAAAGAAGACAGGAATTGTGTACAATGGCATTGTACAACAATTTAATTTGGAAAAGGGATGTAGCGCAGCTTGGTAGCGCGTTTGTTTTGGGTACAAAATGTCACAGGTTCAAATCCTGTCATCCCTACCTATTACTTCTTTCTTCTTTATAGGCAGTAGCGACGAGATCAATTAAAGTAAAGTGGGTATAACTTGAATTTGTGGAGACTATACGTACGTGAGATACATTAGGAATAGAAAAAGATTTTCTTTTTGAATGAATGAAAGCGCTCTTAGTTCAGTTCGGTAGAACGCGGGTCTCCAAAACCCGATGTCGTAGGTTCAAATCCTACAGAGCGTGATTCCATCTATTTTATGTCGAAGCAGAGTAAAATAACTTAACAAAATTGAATTGTAACTCCAATTTCAATTTGACCTCCTCTCTGGTCTGGAGGAGGTCAATCAAAAAAAAAAAATGACTCAATCAAAGATCCAACTGATCCCCACGCCTGTATTGCAAATACGCAGTCACGAATAATCCCGCTAAAGTAATAGGAATTAGGCCTAAGACGATTCCAAATAGAAAAACTTCAATCATTTCGATTTGTTCGAGGGGATAAAAAAAGAGGTACGATCTATCCCTAAATAGTACTCTAAATTATCCACGAATCTCAATGACCAAGAAAAGAATTCCTAATTAGTCTGGAAAAGAGTCGTAGAATGCCAGGAATCCCAAAGAAAGATTTTTCTTTTCTGAATTATAATTATTCAGTCAATTCAAATAAGGCGTATCTTGTTCAAGCCAATAAATAGAGCTGGGGTTATAGTTAAAGCAGCCAGTAGAAAACCAAAATAACTAGTTAAAGTAAGCATGAAAGAGTTAAATTCCATTTATTTTTTTTTACTACACTACATATGTTGGTAAAGCATTTACCTAAGTTATGGAAAATTCATAATTCATCAGTTATTTTAGATAATACTAAAAAACAAGATAGAGTAAGATACAGAAGTGTAAAAGAAAGTGGATTCATCAGATGATACATGAGTCCCTAATTCCGAATCAAGAGATTTGTTGTGGAATTTGTCAATTGAGTAAAGTAATAATATTAAGAACTAGATCATCTAACCCCATTGAATGAAAAAAAGAAATTCAATTTTCAGGGAAATTTTTGAATAAGAGATAAATAAACAATTGAATTTGAAAAAAAAAACTTCTTTCTATTTTGGATAATTTCTTTTTCAATAGGACCCTCTTTTTGGAGTGAACGATCGAATATTCCCCTATTCCTTCTTATTTTAACTGATTGTATTCCATATGGAATAAGAGGAGAACAAAAGCATTCCACGACCTGCCAAGGGGCTGTTAAAAAAAAAAAAAAAAGAAAGCTCTTCCTTGAATTTACTTTATTTTTATTCCTTTTTCGAACTCCAACCAAAGTAGATTCGAAGACGAGTCACTTCAATTATCCTTTTAAGTTCTATTCTATCTTCTGTCTTTCCCTATTTCATCTCGTAAAGTTCCGCGCTCGCAGTTTGGTCAAGAAAGTTAGACCTAATCCAACAAACAATACAAGGATGAATTACGAATTATGAAAGGATAGATTTCACATATACTTGTCCTTGTATTGTGTCAGTATGAGAATATCCTTCCTAAATTATTTATCCAAACCTATTGATCATTAACTTAGATTTTCCCAAGATTTTGGCTGCTATTCCGAATTACTCTATTATTCCGAAGCCAATGAAAAGTAAGTAGAACCTACAAAAATGGGGTTTTCTATTGATGCCTTGAATAACATATAGCTTACCTATAGACAAAAAAAAAATAAAAAAGTAATTATGTTTCGGAACCAGGCAAAACCAGATTGCTGTGCCATAGGAAGGATAGCTATACTAATTCGGTATACTCAAAATACACCTTTGGTACAAAATTGACAATCTCACAAGGATGAAATATCAGTAATTTTCTATTTACTGGTCGATCCCATCTTTTACGGAATCAATTCCTTTTTTGAATGTACAAAAATTTTGGGAGTTCAGCATGTCTGGAAGCACGGGAGAACGTTCTTTTGCTGATATTATTACCAGTATTCGATACTGGGTTATTCATAGCATTACTATACCTTCCCTATTCATTGCGGGTTGGTTATTTGTCAGTACGGGTTTAGCTTATGACGTGTTTGGAAGTCCTAGGCCAAACGAGTATTTCACGGAAAGCCGACAAGGAATTCCGTTAATAACCGACCGTTTTGATTCTTTAGAACAACTCGATGAATTTAGTAGATCCTTTTAGGAGGCCCTCAATGACCATAGATCGAACCTATCCTATTTTTACAGTGCGATGGCTGGCTATTCACGGACTAGCTGTACCTACTGTTTTTTTCTTGGGATCAATATCAGCAATGCAGTTCATCCAACGATAAAACAAATTCCAACTATAGAACTATGACACAATCAAACCCGAATGAACAAAATGTTGAATTGAATCGTACCAGTCTATACTGGGGTTTATTACTCATTTTTGTACTTGCTGTTTTATTTTCCAATTACTTCTTCAATTGAGAGAAAGAAAGAGACTAATAAGAATTCTCTTATCCCATTTGGAAGGATACCATCCTTATAACTACCCATGACTGTTTTTGTCTCTAGCATGACCAATTGATAAAATGTGGAGGAAAGTAGGGGAAATGGCCGATACTACTGGAAGAATTCCTCTTTGGCTGATAGGTACTGTAGCTGGTATTGCTGTGATTGGTTTAGTAGGTGTTTTCTTTTATGGTTCATATTCTGGATTGGGTTCATCTCTATAGTAATCGGAGGGACCAGATTGTAAACATGAAAAAGTAGGAGCTTAGCGGGTCCTTACCCCCCTTTATATCTGATTAGAGCGGAAAGGACCCGCGGAATTTTTATTTTACTCTTATAACGCGAATTGAATCTATTCGATTCACTCTTATGAAGCAACAAGAAAAAGAGATCACTCGAGGATCCAATATCTTATTCCACGAAGGAAGTATCCTGAAAATCCTTGATTTAGTTTCGAGTAATAAACTAATAAAACCTTAATCAAAACTATTCAACTAGCCTAAAAATAAAAAAACCTTCAATGGAAGAGTTTACTTTTTTTTTGCAAAATTTCTGTAAATTTGAAGTTGAACTTAATTAAACAAGCCAAGCAATTTGCTCACAATCACAAGAAATTTTTCCCCCGCCATATTTTCTTCCCCTCTGTTTGTCCACTACCTCGGCTAAACCTAAGCAAAAGAAAAAGAGGTCCAAGAGACAGACCCGAATAAAGAAGAAATAGTAATCTTTGACGAATTAGGAAGAAAAAGGATTCTTATTTTGATACAAGAAGAATCGGCACAAGAAAAAGGCTTTTTCTTGTGCCGAATAGACGATTAAGAAGACCTGCAATCCCTCCGAAAAAGAAGAAATTTTAATTTGATTGTTCTCGCCTTTGCCTTGGATTCTCTTCTTTTGCATGGGATATAAATAAGGAATTCCAGACATCTCATAAACAAAAAGCAGTCTAAACAAAAAAAGGATTTCCAAAATAGATCATAGATAATTCTAGCAATTGCCAATAAATCGAGGCTTTTTACCAACTTGATGGTAAGAAATCCCGGGACCTAGAAATTCATTTCGTACAATTGAACCTTTTCAAACTGTTTCTTTTTGAGAACCAAAAAAACTTGTGCCAAAATAACGGATGCGAAGAAGAACAAAAGGCCTTGGACACGTAATGGATCCTGAAGCACGATTTCTGCGTCCCCCTGACCAAAACCTCCCACATTAGGATTGCTTGTTAATGGTTGATCAAGCTTGATGGATTCCCCCTCTGAAACAAGAAGTTCTGGTCCGGGAGGTATAATATCAATCACTTGGCGTCCATCTGATGCATCAACTATGGATATTTCATACCCCCCCTTTTCTTTACGTAGTATTTTTCTTACTATACCTGTTGACGTAGCATTATAGACTGTATTGTTACTCTTGCTACCATCAGGATAGATCTGTCCTCTTCCTCGGTTTCCCCCTACATATATGGGATATTTTAAGAAATGAGCATCTTTCTTCGTAGCAGGATCAGGGGAAAGAATGGGAAAGACAATTTCACTATATTTCTTACCGGGAACAGGGCCTATCACAAGAATGTTTTTTTTATCGGGACGATAACTCTGAAAAGCAAGATTTCCTATCTTTTCTTTTAACTCAGGGGAAATACGATCGGGCGGCGCTAATTCGAATCCCTCGGGCAAAATAAGAACAGCACCTACATTCAACCCTCCCTTTTTTCCATTAGCAAGAACTTGTTTCAATTGCATATCATAAGGAATTCGAAGAACTGCTTCAAATACAGTATCGGGAAGCACAGCTTGGGGAACTTCAATATCGACGGGCTTGCTAGCTAAATGGCAATTGGCACATACAATTCGTCCAGTTGCTTCTCGTGGGTTTTCATAACCCTGCTGCGCAAAAATGGGATATGCATTTGAAATAGATGTCCGAGTTATTACGTATATCATGATCGATACAGAAATCGATCGAGTTATCTGTTCCTTTACCCAAGAAAAAGTATTTCTATTTTCCATGTCCAATCGCAGATCCCAGAATTTCTACAATAAATTAGATAGGTAGCTAAGCTAATCTAGTTCCCTATACACGAATCTGTTGTCATTCTACTGCAACAGTTGTACTGCAATGATGAATACCTTAAAGTAGGTATAAATAGAAAGAATTTTGCTAAAATGGAAAAGGGCTTTCTTTCTAAAAAAAGATGCTTGCTAATTTGATTAATATTAATATCGGGAGATCAAATGAATTTATGCTTCACTAATTGAATGATAAATGACTACAAGCGAAGGAGATAGACGATTTAAACAAAAAAAGACCCAAAATTTCAAACATGTATCTAGAATTACTGGAAAACTACAAACAAAAATAGTGAAAATAAGCTCGTTAGGAGCCCATCCAAAATCGTTGTAGACCCAACGAATTACTAGTTCCCAACCACGGGTGGAGTGAAATCCAACAAAAAAATCAGTAACTAAAAGAATAAAAAAAGCTTTTATTGAGTCATTTAAATTATAGAAGAATTCCTGAACCCAAGAATTCAAAATGACAAGTTCCTCTTTACCCAGAAAAAAAGAACCACTTAGAATAGCCAAACAGATTATATTTGTCGAGAAATGCAAAATGGTATGGAGATGATCCTCATTATTTATTTTGACCCATTGTATTATTTCCTTGTGTATTCCTGTAGGAGGTTTTTGTACATGTGTCTTTAGTTTCCCTTTTATCATCTCGTCCAAGAGAGAAAGTTCTTCTAATTCTATGAATCTTTCTAGAATCCTTTTCTCTTGAATATCAGTTAAGAGAGTTTCGGATTGCCTGGTATTCCACCAATTCTTAATCCAAAGTTCCAGACATTTGTTAAATGAGGAAGAGACCCCCCAAGGCAAAAGTACGATAAATACAAGATATAGTAAAGAAGGCAATGCTTTCTTTTTTTTCATTTTTGATCTGTAAATGGAGTTGTTAATGAATATGCTTCATTCGCTGACTCTATTCCATTCCCTGACTCTATATGATGATATTTCTATTTCATGATATTTCTATTTCTTTGAAGCAAAAACTCTATAGGTTTGATACCCTGTATCTATTCTTCTTTTTTGTATATTAGTTATTAGTGGAATTTCAGTGCATTGGGTTCTTTCTTAGATCTAGATGGAATGAAATAGTGAAATAGAATAAAAAAAAAGCCCTTTCGGATGAAAAAGGAAGAATAGTATGCGATATATCTAACTTGGATAAAAAAAAATTAAAAGCAAATTTCTCTTATCCTCGTTTGTTCCTTCCTTTAGATAAATACTTAAAAATCCCCTTACAATAACAAATCCAATTTAGAAGGGACTTCCTCCCTGTGTTGAGAAAACTTTTCTTCTTCCAATTCTTCTTTTCTTCATTCAACTCAGTTCAAAAAAGATACCTCAAAATACTTCAATTGGTACGCGCAAGAAATAGGCCAATTCGGCAGCTTTTTGTTCAATTTCTCGTGGAGTAAAAAATTTATCATCAGTACGAGTCAAGGGAATGATCCCCTGGCCCCGGATTTCCATATAAAGAATACGACGAGGATAAAGACCCTCTTTAACCTGAATTCTAATTGATTGGATATCCCGCATAAGGAATCGAAGGAAGACGCGACGTTTTATTCCAGGGAATCCCCAACGAAAAATGCACACTATTCCCTCTTTTCTATCGAATCGGTCATAACCACTACCTACATTCCACAAAATAGTACACCACAAGTAGGAGCTAATGAATAGGCCTGCGATTCCGTAGAAAGACATCACGACCCCCTGCGGAAAAAAAAGAATTTCTTGAGATGGAAGTATAGATATAATATTCTTACCAAGATAACTGGAAATCCCAACCGATAAGAATCCTAGTGAACCTAGAAAAAGAATACAGGCCCAGAAAAAATTACCCCTTTTTCGAGAACCTTTTAGAAGTTCTACCCATATGTGTTCTGATCGCCAATTCATATTAGATATACTAAATCCAGCAGCGGTCGATTGAAATTGAGAGAATAAGCTAAATAATTTTGACTTTACTTTTTTTGATTCTGAAATCGCCTTCAGCAACTAGTACTCCTGTGAAATAATAGGTTAGATACATTGACTTTCTATTCAAAAAATATTCGTTGATTCAATTAAAATAAATAAAATAAAACTCGCTATACCTGGCTCTGCATATTCATGCATTTATGCTCGTAGCCTATATCCGCATCCATAACCGTTTTTCATTTGTGTGTAGAAAGTGTGTGTAGAAAAAGCCACATACCCTACCATATTATATTACTTACACTAAAAAATACTAGACAATCTTATTTTTTTGCACATAAAGAAATAAAGAAGTCATTGCAATTGCCGGAAATACTAAGCCTACTAAAGGCACGAAAATAGAAGGTAAGTTTAAATCCGTCATGGAATAGGTGTCTCAATTCAAATTTACTATTTCTATCTAGTCGAAAAATATCTTAAGATTCTTATGATATAATTAAGTATATCTATTATAAGGAATATTGACTATTGTATTGTATTTTTTATTTTTAGTTTGAAAAATATTCTGTAAAAAAAATGAAAGGATAATAAGAAAATTCCAAAAAAGGAGAACTAATTAAAAAGATTTTATTTTGATTTTCCCATCCTCATGGCCTTTCTATCTTTCTAATCTAATTTGAAATTGGATTCAAAAGAAAGCGGTTAGAATTTACTTCCTGCATACATACTTCTCTAGAAGCGCATACAATAATGCGTGGTAAAGGCGGAAAAATAGTATATTCAATCAAAATCAAAGGGCAAATTATCTTACCTACTATAGATCCCCTACTACCCTCTTAGACTTTAAAAGGCGATATACCACCCAAAGAAAGGGTATGAAAATGCCGGGTGGAGTTAGCTTTTCGACGAAGACCTGTCCCGTGCAGCGAAGCCCTGTTAGTAAGACCCCCCGCAATAATGGATTATAGAAGAATATTATTCCAAATACTCCTCTGGACGCATATAGTAGCATTGCGATTCCGAATCTTTTTTATTTATGAATATGAACAGAAAAAATTCATTGTATCGTTGGGTCGGAGCGGAGGTTTGGTCCAGAAAAATTAGAAACAAAACGTCTACTCTACCGCATTGAAGTCTATAGCGCTGTATTTCCACGAAAGTATAATTCTTACCATCAGGATACGATCCTTTCTTTTGAACTAAACGTCTCTACGATGGGTCCAGGTTCTATGTCCAATCCCAAATCAAGGATTTCTCGCTCTTGATCGGAGTCATAAACTAAAAAAAAACTACCTTTTTATCCTTTTTCTCAAGGTTATAGAAAACTTCCTTATCTAGTTCTAGCATTTTGAAAAAAAAAAAATGCTTCTTTTTTTACACACAGTTCGAGTCACTTGTTGACTCACGATTACGCCTGTTAAAAGTTTCAAACGTCCTCTTTTTTGAAATTGAAAGAGAGTCCTATAAAAAGGTCTAACTTCCAAACTATGTCTTTTTTCATTCATTCTCCTTTAGTTTTTTTCTCTATCTAGAAGTGGAATAGAATAACCCGGTTGAAGGGTAATGATCATACGTCTGTAATGCATTGTATGGCCCAGAATAGGTCCTATTCTTCTACCTTTTCCAGGTAGTCGATGGCTATTCACAGCTACCACCTTAACACCAAAGAAGAGTTCGACCCAATGCTTTATTTCTGTCTTAGTGAATCCCGATTCGACATTAAAAGTATATTGATTCTTTCCCAATAAACGAAGACTTTTTTCTGTAAATACTGCGTATTTGATTCCATTATCATTATCATATGATAATACTATATTTTATTATTTTATTATTTTATTTGTATTTCTTTATTGTATTATACCTTAATATATATATTCTAGATATATAGAATAGACGAATCTCAATTTGTCAAGTCTCATGATCATATCATGATCTATTTTTATTCGGCTCAATCTTTTTTTTCTAAAAAAGATTGAGCCGAGTTTAATTGCAATCAATTAGAAGAATAAAGAAGAATTACTGCATTTCATAACTGATTTTTTTCTCTTTTTATTTCGTTTCTTTTTTATTTATACCTTCTTTATCTTTAGTTTTATCTAGTTAATCAATAGTATCTACCGGCTCGAACTCGAATTTGATCGCCTTCCATACTTCACAAGCTGCGGCTAGTTCAGGACTCCATTTGCAAGCTGCTCGGATAATTTCATTACCTTCGCGAGCAAGATCGCGCCCTTCGTTACGAGCTTGTACACAGGCTTCTAAAGCCACTCGATTAGCTGCTGCACCAGGTGCATTTCCCCAAGGATGTCCTAAAGTTCCTCCACCAAATTGTAATACAGAATCGTCCCCAAAGATTTCGGTCAGAGCTGGCATATGCCAAACATGAATACCACCTGAAGCTACCGGTATAACACCTGGCATGGATACCCAGTCCTGAGTGAAAAAGATACCGCGAGCACGATCTTTTTCAATAAAATCATCGCGCAATAAATCAACAAAACCTAAAGTCATTTCGCGTTCCCCTTCTAACTTACCTACTACTGTACCGGAGTGGATATGATCTCCCCCAGACATACGCAATGCTTTAGCTAATACACGGAAATGCATACCATGATTTTTCTGTCTATCAATAACTGCATGCATTGCACGGTGAATGTGAAGAAGTAGGCCATTGTCGCGGCAATAATGAGCCAAAGTAGTATTTGCGGTGAATCCCCCAGTTAAGTAGTCATGCATTACAATAGGAACCCCTAATTCTCTTGCAAATACAGCTCTCTTAATCATTTCTTCACATGTACCCGCAGTCGCATTCAAGTAATGCCCCTTGATTTCACCGGTTTCGGCCTGTGATTTATAAATAGCTTCGGCACAAAAGACAAAACGGTCTCTCCAGCGCATAAATGGTTGTGAGTTTACGTTTTCATCATCTTTGGTAAAATCAAGTCCACCACGTAGACACTCATAACACGCTCTACCATAATTTTTTGCGGATAATCCCAATTTTGGTTTAATAGTACATCCCAATAAAGGACGACCGTACTTGTTCAACTTATCTCTTTCAACTTGGATACCATGAGGCGGGCCTTGGAAAGTTTTTGAATAAGTAGGGGGAATTCGTAGATCCTCCAAACGTAGAGCACGTAGGGCTTTGAAACCAAATACGTTACCTACAATGGAAGTAAACATGTTAGTAACGGAACCCTCTTCAAATAGGTCTAATGGATAAGCTACATAACAGATCCATTGGTTGTCTTCCCCAGCAACAGGCTCGATGTGATAGCATCGTCCTTTGTAACGATCAAGACTGGTAAGTCCATCAGTCCAAACAGTTGTCCATGTACCAGTAGAAGATTCGGCAGCTACTGCAGCCCCTGCTTCTTCGGGCGGAACCCCAGGCTGAGGACTTACTCGGAATGCTGCCAAGATATCAGTATCCTTAGTTTCATACTCTGGGGTGTAGTAAGTCAATTTATAATCTTTAACACCAGCTTGAAATCCAACACCTGCTTTAGTTTCTGTTTGTGGTGACATAAGTCCCTCCCTATAACTCTTGAATTAAGAATTCTCACAATAACAGGGTCTACTCGATGTTAATTAGGCGTAAATGAAACTTTAGCAAAAATCTCGTAAAACAAAAAGGATATTCAATTAATATAATATCAACTCATTAAAGAAAATTGAGGGCATGCTTAGGTTAATGAATATGTTTCATTCATATATAATGCGTACACCCTGTGTATGTTCTATCCTATAGGAATTCCAATATAGGAATTCGATAGGAATTGAGTTGTTGTTATGGTAAGTTAACACGGTTCGTTATTAAACCATGGATTTGATTTACCAAATCCATAATTATTGTATACTCTTTGATAGATATAGCGCAACCCAAATTAATTCCTAATCCTTATTTTACAAGTTCTTAATAGTTCTCTTTTCTTATTTTGAATGCAAATACCTAACTAAATACTAATAAAATTCTTTGTTGACAGCAATCTATGCTTCACAGTAGTATATATTTTGTATATCGAAGTCCTAGATAGGAAAGTAGAGTAGGCACAGATCCTCCACAAAAGGCAAAATGTATATGAAAAAAAAGATTGATTGAACTTTCCAATGGACTCATTCCATGAGTAAACGATTGAATGGGATTCGCTTGGGCAACGAAATCAAGTCCTGGTCCCCTTTTCTCTCTTATTGAATTAACTAATTCATTTCCTTTTTACTTTTGGATTTTTTTTGATTTGATTTGGCATTATTCAACAATAAAAAAAGAAAAATTTCGACAAATTCCTTTTTTTTAATTATGTGATAATTATGAGAACCAATCCTACTACTTCTCCTCCCGGGGTTTCCACAATTGAAGAAAAAAGTACAGGTCGTATCGATCAAATTATTGGACCCGTGCTGGATGTCACTTTTCCCCCAGGCAAGTTACCTTATATTTATAACGCTTTGGTAGTCCAGAGTAGAGACACTGCCGATAAGCAAATTAATGTGACTTGTGAGGTACAACAATTATTAGGAAATAATCGAGTTAGAGCTGTAGCTATGAGTGCTACGGACGGGTTGATGAGAGGAATGGAAGTGATTGACACGGGAGCTCCTCTCAGTGTTCCGGTCGGTGGAGCTACTCTCGGACGAATTTTCAACGTTCTTGGGGAGCCTGTTGACAATTTGGGTCCTGTAGATAGTAGTGCAACGTTCCCTATTCATAGATCTGCGCCTGCCTTTATCGAGTTAGATACGAAATTATCCATCTTTGAAACAGGTATTAAGGTCGTCGATCTTTTAGCTCCTTATCGACGTGGAGGAAAAATAGGACTATTTGGGGGGGCTGGAGTAGGTAAAACAGTACTGATCATGGAATTAATCAATAACATTGCTAAAGCTCATGGGGGCGTATCCGTATTCGGTGGAGTAGGGGAACGGACTCGTGAAGGAAATGATCTTTATATGGAAATGAAGGAATCCGGAGTAATTAATGAAAAAAATATTGAGGAATCAAAGGTAGCTCTAGTCTATGGCCAAATGAATGAACCACCGGGAGCTCGTATGAGAGTTGGTTTAACTGCCCTAACTATGGCGGAATATTTCCGAGATGTTAATAAGCAAGACGTGCTTTTATTTATCGATAATATCTTTCGTTTTGTTCAAGCAGGATCAGAGGTATCCGCTTTATTAGGGAGAATGCCCTCCGCAGTGGGTTATCAACCTACTCTTAGTACAGAAATGGGTTCTTTGCAAGAAAGAATTGCTTCTACTAAAAAGGGATCTATAACTTCGATTCAAGCAGTTTATGTACCTGCAGACGATTTGACCGACCCTGCCCCTGCCACAACATTTGCACATTTGGATGCTACTACCGTACTTTCCAGAGGATTAGCTTCCAAGGGTATTTATCCAGCAGTAGATCCTTTAGATTCAACCTCGACTATGTTACAGCCTCGGATCGTTGGCAACGAACATTATGAAACTGCGCAAAGAGTTAAGGAAACTTTACAACGTTACAAAGAACTTCAGGACATTATCGCAATTCTTGGCTTGGATGAATTATCGGAAGAGGATCGTTTAACTGTAGCAAGAGCAAGAAAAATTGAGCGTTTCTTATCACAACCGTTCTTTGTGGCAGAAGTTTTTACTGGTTCTCCAGGAAAGTATGTTGCTCTTGCGGAAACTATTAGGGGATTTCAACTAATCCTTTCCGGAGAATTAGACGGCCTACCTGAACAGGCTTTTTATTTGGTGGGTAACATCGATGAAGCTAGCACGAAAGCTATAACCTTAGAAGAGGAGAACAAATCGAAGAAATGAAATTAAATCTTTATGTACTGACTCCTAAGCGAATTATTTGGGATTGTGAAGTGAAAGAAATCATTTTATCCACTAATAGTGGCCAAATTGGCGTATTACCAAACCACGCCCCCATTAACACAGCAGTAGATATGGGTCCTTTGAGAATACGCCTCCTCAACGACCAATGGTTAACAGCGATTCTGTGGAGCGGTTTTGCGAGAATAGTTAATAATGAGATCATCATTTTAGGAAATGATGCGGAACTGGGTAGTGATATTGATCCGGAAGAAGCTCAAAAGGCACTTGAAATAGCCGAAGCTAACTTGAGTAAAGCTGAGGGTACGAAAGATTTGGTTGAAGCGAAGCTCGCTCTCAGACGAGCTAGGATACGAATCGAGGCTGTCAATTGGATTCCCCCATCCAATTGAAGACAATCCAGTGGTTTATAGTTGATACAAAGAAAAAGGGAAGAGGGGTAGAAAAAGTTATTAGATAGCGAAGCGAAGTAAGTCCAATGCTATCTAGTAATTTTTCTACCTACTTACCTACTATTGGATTTGAACCAATGACTCCCGCCGTATGAAAGCAATACTCTAACCACTGAGTTAAGTAGGCAATTTATCACCACAAAGGAAGACCCATTACTTCGATCGATTATATATTGAATCCCTTTTCTAAGCAATACCGCTCTGTTATTGGTCTGTTATATACTAAATACTAAACTAAATACTAAACAGATACAGATCAAAGGGGTATCCTCTGGCATTAGAAAATATTCATCTTGACAAGAAATTATCTATATGTTAAGATATCTCTGATAAGGGCTATAGCTCAGTTCGGTAGAGCAACTCGTTTACACGTGCGCCAATGCTTTTCAAAGGAGCTTATTATGCAATGAACATAATCGATCTTATTGCAAAATCAATGTCTTACTTCATAGATTCGAGAGAATAGGAGAACAGTAGCCTGACAAACAGTCGGTTCAGTCCGATTCAGGTGCCAATTCAGGTGCCTAATCAAATAGAACCCTTATGGATTTGCTAGTTGATAAGGTAAATATCCAGCCCACTAAATGCTAGGCGTAATGAGGATAAGGGCCTCCAAAAAACTTCTTTTCGTTCTATGAACTTTAAGGTGTATGAAGTCTCATAGTTAACTCTTGCAGTGGAACGATAGAGACTCCATTTCACTTAGGTTGATTTAATTTAGACCGGAGGCAGACCTAAGTCAAGGTAATCCTCCTTTGAAACACTTTGGTATTGCTCCTAGATAGATCATAATACAAAAAATCAATCAGAGCACAGGGAGCCATCTCATTATCTTTCCGTAAAGAAAAACTATGGTGGACTAACTGATCTTTAAATCAGTTTATGAAAGAGCCCAATGCAAAAAAATGCATGTTGGGTCTTTGAAACAGTTCAAATCATTTCGATAATAATCCGTTTGATCTGTTTTACCGAGAAGGTCTACGGTTCGAATCCGTATAGCCCTAATATGCCCTTTTTTAGATTTTAGGATCTCTATCCTATGTTTTCTTTAGTTTAGTATAGTTTTCATTTTCTCATTAGTATTTGTTTATAGACTGGATAGGCGCCTGCGACATAGAATAGAGATAAAAGCATTACCAAAGGCTCATTCATCGAAAATCAAAATCATACAGACAGGAAAAGAAAAACGAATTTCTATCAAATCAATAGAAGAAAGGATCCTTTCCCTGATTTGAATCCCGTCCTCCTTCAAATAGGATATCTCTAGACTTCCCTATAATAACTGCAATGATTTTATCCATTTTGCGAATTCCTACTTTGTTTTAAGTATATTTATTACTTTGTTTATAGATACATTATGTAAATTGATCAACTTTAAATAGAAAAAATAAAGTAAAGAGTAAATAAGAAAACAGAATATTCTGTCTCATAGTTCTGAAATAGAGTTCTTTATTTTTATTTTATAGTATTACTTCTCATTAATTATACTGCATAGATTAGTCCTACTATCTTAATTAGGTTCTAATTTAGTAGTATTCTCATTTTTATTTAATAGTCTCTTATTATTTTATTATTAAATATTAAATAAAGGATAGAGCTATTCTTTTTTCTAGAGATTCTAGAGAAAGCGAGACAAAGTGAAACGAGAAAGTTTTCTTTATATAGAGAATTAGATCTACATACACCATATCTAAATAGAATGGAAATCCAAAAGAAAGGGAGTTGGGATTCCATTGGATGAATCTTTAAAGAAGATGCAGCACAGAGGAAACAAAGGCTAAACTTAAACTAAGCGCTTTTGTTTGAACAAAAAAGATTCTTGTTTCACCGAGGAAAAGAGAGAAGTTCTGGATAAATTGACAATGCTGAATTGAATTGACTAATTTAAGTTCCGCCTATTCCACATTAATGGGAGTACATTATGTTTCTGCTTCACGAATATGATATTTTTTGGACATTTCTAATAATAGCAAGCCTTATTCCTATTTTGGCATTTTCGATTTCAGGACTTTTAGCCCCGGTTAGTGAAGGACCAGAGAAGCTTTCTAGTTATGAATCGGGTATAGAACCCATGGGAGGGGCTTGGGTACAATTCCGAATACGCTATTATATGTTTGCGCTCGTTTTTGTTGTTTTTGATGTGGAAACCGTCTTTCTATACCCTTGGGCAATGAGTTTCGACGTATTGGGTGTATCCGTTTTTATCGAAGCTTTGATTTTCGTGCTTATCTTAGTTGTTGGTTTAGTTTATGCATGGCGAAAAGGAGCCTTGGAATGGTCTTAACTGAATATTTAGACAAAAAAAAAGAAGGAAAAGATTCTATTGAGACAGTTATGAATTTGATTGAGTTTCCCTTACTTGACCAAACAAGTTCCAATTCTGTTATTTCAACTACACCAAATGATCTTTCGAATTGGTCAAGACTCTCCAGTTTATGGCCCCTTCTATACGGTACCAGTTGTTGTTTCATTGAATTTGCTTCATTAATAGGCTCACGATTCGACTTTGATCGTTATGGATTGGTACCAAGATCAAGTCCTAGGCAAGCAGACCTAATTTTAACAGCCGGTACGGTAACAATGAAAATGGCTCCCTCTTTAGTGAGATTATACGAGCAAATGCCTGAACCAAAATACGTCATTGCTATGGGAGCCTGTACTATTACAGGGGGAATGTTCAGTACGGATTCCTATAGTACTGTTCGGGGAGTTGATAAGTTAATTCCTGTGGATGTCTACTTGCCGGGCTGCCCACCTAAACCGGAGGCAGTTATAGATGCCCTAACAAAACTTCGTAAGAAGATATCGCGAGAAATAGTTGAGGATCAAACTCTATCTCAAAATAAAAATAGATGTTTTACTACCAGTCACAAGCTTTATGTTAGGCGCAGTACTCATACAGGAACTTATGAGCAAGAATTGCTCTATCAATCACCATCTACATTAGATATATCTTCTGAAACTTTTTTCAAATCCAAAAGTTCAGTACCTTCCTACAAATTAGTGAATTAGGAGAGGGGCTCTTTTGTGTAGAAAAATAAAAAGCAGGGCAATCTTTCAAACTTGCATCCGAAATGTGAAATATTTATACAAAGAGGGAGAGATGAAGACAATGCAGCAGGGTTGGTTATCTAATTGGCTAGTCAAACATGAGGTGGTTCATAGATCTTTGGGCTTTGATCACCGAGGAATAGAGACTTTACAAATAAAAGCAGGGGATTGGGATTCCATTGCTGTCATTTTATATGTATATGGTTACAATTATTTACGCTCCCAATGTGCTTATGATGTAGCACCCGGTGGATCTTTAGCTAGCGTGTATCATCTTACGAGAATACAATATGGTATAGATAATCCAGAAGAAGTCTGCATAAAAGTCTTTGCCCAAAAGGATAATCCTAGAATTCCGTCTGTCTTCTGGATTTGGAGAAGTGCCGATTTTCAAGAACGCGAATCTTATGATATGGTGGGAATCTCTTATGATAATCATCCGCGCCTTAAACGTATCCTAATGCCTGAAAGTTGGATAGGCTGGCCCTTACGTAAGGATTATATAACCCCCAATTTTTATGAAATACAAGATGCTCATTGAATGATAAGAAATTCATGCTCACTTATACAACACAACTCCAGATTTTATTCAAGTCAAGGAATATTTTTAGGTTCTTTTCCTAGATGAAACGGAATACCTATTTATAATTAATTCCTAATTATACAAAAGCATTCCAGATAGACTGAGCAAAAAAAGGGTTTCATTTGGATTCCCCTATTTTGAAAATCGCATATTAATTTCCTTCATATGAACAGAAAAATAGGATGACTCAAAGAAGTTCTCTACCAGGAACTTTGTACCGCGCACATTACTTAGCACAACTAGGAAAATAAGATAAGATAAAGATAAGCAAGACTAAAAAAATATTCGTCGGAATAGCGGAATACAAAATTAAGAAACGCAAAAAAATAAAGGGGAATCTCACCCCCTTCTTTATCATAAAGAAAAGATATATTTTAAAACTTCTTTAAAAAGAAAAAGAAGTGCCTCTATATTTATATTATAGATTTATCCACTTAGATGAATAAATATTATTAATGAATATGTATCACAATCCATCTCGAGGTATTTGGATCAATACCTATTCGGTGGATCTTTTTTTTTTTTTTCTCTGCCAGGAACCAGATTTGAACTGGTGACACGAGGATTTTCAGTCCTCTGCTCTACCAACTGAGCTATCCTGACCTTTTCTTGTGCATCATCCTAGTAGAGTATTTGTATCTATGTCAATTAAAAGGACTAAAAATTAATTAAAGTATTTCAAATTTTAAATTTGAAAATGGGGGGGGTAGTCCTATGCATTGTGCATGGTTTACTTAAATAAAACTTAAAAATAGAGTGAATAACCAAGATTTCTTGCCGATACTCTAATAAAAAAGAAATCTATTCAATGAATAGGATAAGATCCATTGAGTTCTCTTCGCATTCCTTTGTGAAAGAGTAGAATGAGAAAGCTAATGAATCTTAAACCCATTGCATTGATAAAAAGAAAAAAAAGTGCATTGATAAAAAGAAAAAAAAAAAGAGGATAAATAATAATAATATAGTATAGTTAGGGAATAAAAGAGGATTTGGGGATAGAGGGACTTGAACCCTCACAACTTATAAAGTCGACGGATTTTCCTTTTACTAGAAATTTCATTGTTGTCAGTATTGACATGTAGAATGGGACTCTCTCTTTGTCCTCGTCCGATTAATCCACTTTTTTAAAGATCTCGAAAACTTTGAATTTTAATTGAAGAATTTGATTATTCAATATTCGATTGGAGTGGATTCACAATAATGAAAAAAAAAAATTATGATATGAGTTTTTTATTTCATAATCATTATCATTTCTAATTTCATTTTTAAAAAAGATAAAGAACCTATATTATAATTAGAATATAATATGAGTTCTGTGATTAATCGTTTGCTATGTCAGTATCTATACGTGTTTATTAAATGTATAAGGTATAAAACCCCTCTTTCTCTAATTTAGAACTAGAAGGAATTCCACTAACAACACAACGTAATTAACTCGATTCGTTAGAACAGCTTCCATTGAGTCTCTGCACCTATCCTTTTCCTTTGTATTCTAGTTCGAGAACCCCTTGTTTTCTCAAAACACGGATTTGGCTCAGGATTGCCCTTTTTTAATTCCAGGGTTTCTCTGAATTTGGAAGTTACCACTTAGCAGGTTTCCATACCAAGGCTCAATACAATCAAGTCCGTAGCGTCTACCGATTTCGCCATATCCCCATTTCCCTCTTCTTTGAGACCAGGATTCCTTGTGTAATTTCATCCATCTCTTAGTTTTTTTTTTGAATCATTGAGTTCATCACTCAACGTAGTCTAGCAGTTCAGTTCGACTCTATTTGAGAGACCTCGCTTGCTTATTGCAATTCAGAATTGAATTGATTCTATCCTTGATGTATTTGCAATTCAATCCGAATCAATATATCCAAAAGTTTTTATCTCCCCCACCTCCCGTCTTACTTTTTTATAGTATTCAAAATTATACTATAACGCTTGATATTTATTCTTTTTTTCTAATCAGAATTAGCAATTTTATTTACTCTGACTCTATGTTCCCCTTAGTGAAATATTAATCCTCAAATTATTAACAAATAATAAAGTCTATAATGATCGAATGAAAATACCAATAAATTCTATAATTTTATTTTTTAATATCCTATAGTTAAGCATATCAAGCTAACTTTATCTTTAAGAAGTTTTAGTATTTTTTTATTTTTATAAGTATAACTTCAAATTTAGAACTAGTTAATAGCTAAGATTAATAACTAATATCTGAGATTTTACGGATTTCCTATACTATACCTATTTCTATTTGTTACACTATTTCCGTTATGTAAGCCCACTTAGCTCAGAGGTTAGAGCATCGCATTTGTAATGCGAGGGTCATCGGTTCAAATCCGATAGTCGGCTTTTTTTTCTCTATCGATGTTCTACGAACAAGAATCTCTTTTTTTCCGAATTAAATGGAGAATCCAGGATCTTTTATGTTTTTTACCTTACAATTTTGCTAGATACAAAACAATAAAATAAATAATATATATACAAAAAAAAAAGATTTTGATGAAATTCCATTTTTTGGGGTACTTTAGTTGATTTTACTCTGTTTATCCTGTAGTTTAATTCAGTTTTAATTTCGATGTATTCTGTAATGTAAATACAATGAAATTAATTGTGTAAAATGAAATTTCAATAAAATAAAAAAAGGAGTCTTCATGTCCCGTTATCGAGGACCTCGTTTAAAAAAAATACGCCGTCTGGGAGCTTTACCAGGACTCACTAGAAAAACACCTAAATCCGGAAGTAATCTTAAAAAAAAATTCAATTCTGGGAAAAAGGAGCAATATCGTATTCGTCTTCAAGAAAAACAGAAATTGCGTTTTCATTATGGTCTGACAGAACGACAATTACTTAGATATGTACATATCGCTGGAAAAGCAAAAAGGTCAACAGGCCAGGTTTTACTACAATTACTTGAAATGCGTTTGGATAATATCCTTTTTCGATTGGGTATGGCTTCAACCATTCCTGGGGCCCGCCAATTAGTCAACCATAGACATATTTTAGTTAATGGTCGTATAGTCAATATACCAAGTTTTCGTTGCAAACCCCGAGATATTATTACTACGAAAGATAACCAAAGATCAAAAGGTCTGGTTCAAAATTATATTGCTTCATCGGACCCGGGGAAATTGCCAAAGCATTTGGCGATTGACACGTTGGAATATAAAGGACTAGTAAATAAAATCCTAGATAGGAAGTGGGTCGGTCTCAAAATAAATGAGTTGTTAGTTGTAGAATATTACTCTCGTCAGACTTGAACTTAACGAAAAAAGGAAAGGTTCATAGAATTTTCTTCCCCTTCCCCTTTCCCCGAACTAAATCGCCCTAAGACCATTACCATTAATTTGTATTTTCCCATCAACTAGCTAAAATTGATTAACCCTAGGATTAGGATCCTTTTTTCTTTTTTCCTCTATGTGTATTTTACATACCACAGTAATTTGCTATAGAGAATTTCTAATTTCTATTAAATCAAAATAAGATAATATAAGATATTATATTATTGCTGGAAAAAATTGTTATTTGATTTGATACATTGTGATCCTTAACGTTGATGAATTAAGAAAAACGGAAAGAGAGGGATTCGAACCCTCGGTAAACAAAAGTCTACATAGCAGTTCCAATGCTACGCCTTGAACCGCTCGGCCATCTCTCCTACATAACTTATTATGGAAAATAAACTGAGTGAATAGCGAGTTTTCTTATTCCTGCAGTACAGGTACAACCGCAACCACTCGGGGGTTCCATAGTTCTATTGGAAAAATTCCTTTTGATCTAAGTGGAAGGATACAGGATTTTTTACTAGAAATTGCGCTCGCTATAAAATAAAAGTTTTAATTTGGGTTTTCCCGCAACTAAAGAAAAAGAAAATGGAAGAATTCTTCTTATTGCATAATAAAATAAAGAAACCTTAGAATTCCGTTTGCATAAGATACGCTACACCATACTATCGAAATCAAAAATAGGGTATGAGACAATTAATAACTTTGAAAACACGAAATAGTTGATAACATAAGTTGTTGTTCAGAAATAGGAAAGTGGAATGAAATCCAGTCTTAGTCAAATATTTCATATCTCTTCGTGTCCAAGCAGAAGGAAAAGGATACAATTTGAGCTGAGCGGAAAATCCATATCTCTCTTATCCATTTAAAGCATATGGATTTAGAGTAGAGCATATGGATCAATCTATTTATAATTATAAGAATCGAATGTGTTTGTTTTTATGTTATTTTGTGAAGGAATGAAAACAATTCTATATAGAATGGGTTGGGAATTATGCCTAGATCCCGTGGAAATGGAAATTTCATTGATAAGACCTCCTCAATTGTAGCCAATATTTTATTGCGAATAATTCCGACAACCTCAGGAGAAAAAAAGGCATTTACTTATTATAGAGATGGTGCGATTTGACTCTTTTTTTTGCTTTTTTTTAGCCCTACCTATACCTCAGTCTTACGAAAAAGAGAGGGGGGTTGGCATAGAGAGAACCAAATTTGTAAAGCAAACAAACCCACGCTTCGGGAAGGTGAGGCGAACTAACAATTCCTTCCGTCGTGTATCCTCGATTGATGCGGCTTCAGATACTTCAATTGTAGATTTGAGTATTGAGCGAAAGGTTACACCTACAGGATATGGTATGGTATGGATTACAGGCCAATCCTACTCTATTAGTATCCGTAGGCAGCATAGGGGAGAAAAGCACTACACCTAGAAATAGGAATCAACAAGAGAAAAACTTTGTTAGAAATTACCCCTTTCCTGATCGGTATCAGGGCTGGGAAGAATGGTTGGGATAACAAACAACCATCAGGTTTGTACTTTGGATACCCCTATAACCATCAAAGATCGTTGAAGTAGCTAATTCCTCTAAATAGGAGGCGTTGAGAACAAAGAAATTATTGGAGCTATCGTTTTCCTCTAGCATTAATAGAATTCATTGGTGTTAAGAAAAACCTCTTGTGGGAAGGTTGGCTAGAGATTTCTTGGAAAAATACCAGCCCCTTTCGGTTCATAATGAGACGGGACTAATTCTATTTTGATTCTATAGATTATTTCGCTTAGTACTATTATGTACAGAAGGGAGGAGCCGTATGAGATGAAAACCTCATGTACGGTTTTGGAACGGAGATTTTTTGAATAGAATGAACGACCGTAACGGATGTTGGCTCAATCCGAAGGAAATTATGCGGAAGCTTTGCAAAATTATTATGAAGCTACGCGACTAGAAATCGATCCCTATGATCGAAGTTATATACTCTATAACATAGGCCTTATACACACAAGCAATGGAGAGCATACAAAGGCTTTGGAATATTATTTCCGGGCACTAGAACGAAACCCCTTCTTACCGCAAGCTTTTAATAATATGGCCGTGATCTGTCATTACGTGCGACTATCTCCACTATAGAAAGAAAAAAAAAAAAGAGAGGATCAAATTTTCTAGTAAATACTAGAAAAAAAGGGCTTTCTACATAGGGATCGTAAAAACAACGATTTTTCCCTATCAGCTGTAGGAAGGAAGGACACTTCACGAGAATCAAAAAACGAAGAAAGTATGGCCTATACTACTACTCTATGGATAAAGTTTCTCAAATTGATAGAGAAAGCACCGTAAAGATCAATTAGTGAGCGACTGGGTCGATACAACTAAAAAAAACTGCTTACTTATCCCATGATATGGGGCAAAATTTAGGAATCCGCTTATGTAATAGAGCCGATCCACTAAGGGATTAAGCAGCGGTGTAGTATCAGATCCCAAAGATAGTAAGTTCTTTTTTCTTTCTTATGGAAAAAAGTCTTTTTCAAGGATTCTATAGAGATTTCATATATGAAACCGGGATAGTTACCTCTCAGAAAATTTGAACGAAGGCTCTATATCTATCTATGCTTCATTCTTCTGAAGGTGGGAAAAAAGATCAAACTGATTATTGATAAAAATTAGGGTTTGAAACTTAGGTAATTAATTTCTTCTGCTTAACCCAAGAACAAATTGGATCGATTTTTGATAAATCGAATTCAGTTAAGATAGGGGAAATTCAGATAGCAATTTCTGAGCCGTATGAGGTAGGAAACTCTCAAGTACGGTTCTAAGGGAAGGAACTTCCTATTCCGACCGAGGAGAACAGGCCATTCTACAGGGTGATTCGGAAATTGCGGAAGCTTGGTTTGATCAAGCTGCTGAATATTGGAAACAAGCTATAGCGCTTACTCCGGGAAATTATATTGAAGCACAGAACTGGTTGAAGATTACGAAGCGCTTTGAATTTGAATAAGACCATGCTCCTTCTTTTTCATAAAATGGGTGGTTTGGTTGTTGATCCATTAATCAAATAAATTAGGTCGTAAGATCGAATCAAGAATTTCATTATATCCATTTCTTATACCTTCTATTTTATATGATATTTCATAAGAATAAACCATAGGGATAGGGTCTAGAATAGAAGTAATAAAGTGAATAAAAAGAGGGGGCAATCTAAATATTGCTAATATATTAGGACCATCTTATTAATAATTCTAATGAGTTATCTTGGAATTTAGAATCAAATAAAAAACCCTATATTATGCTCAAGGAAAGTAGATATAGATAGGAGCTTATGCCCTCAAAAAAAATACACTAGTTTCTTAAATTAAAAATAAAAAAGATTTTTTTCTTACGTCGAGAAATATTTGTTTTTCAAGATAAACAATGTCCGTTAGGCACCTAATCTTTATGTCATAATAGACCCGAACACTTGCCTCGGATTGACTTCAATATATAATTGCTCCAGTGAATAACTAAAAAAAAAATAGAAGGATGGTAGATAGTAAAGAAAAGAACTAATCACAATATCTATCTTTCAAAATCTATCTTTCAAAATCTATCTTTCAAAATATATATCTTTCAAAGATTCACTAAAAAGACAGTTGGCGGGTCTCTTTGTATGTCTTGTCCGGAAAGAGGAGGACTTAATGATTATTCGTTCGCCGGAACCAGAAGTAAAAATTGTTGTGGATAGGGATCCTGTAAAAACATCTTTTGAGGAATGGGCCAGACCCGGCCATTTCTCAAGAACACTAGCTAAGGGCCCTGATACTACCACTTGGATCTGGAACCTACATGCTGATGCTCACGATTTCGATAGTCATACTGGTGATTTGGAGGAGATTTCTCGAAAAGTCTTTAGTGCTCATTTCGGGCAACTTTCCATTATCTTTCTTTGGTTGAGTGGCATGTACTTTCATGGCGCCCGTTTTTCCAATTATGAAGCATGGCTAAGTGATCCTACTCACATTGGACCCAGTGCTCAGGTAGTTTGGCCTATAGTAGGGCAAGAAATATTGAATGGTGATGTAGGCGGGGGTTTCCGAGGAATCCAAATAACCTCTGGTTTTTTTCAGCTTTGGCGAGCATCTGGAATAACTAGTGAATTACAACTCTATTGTACTGCAATTGGTGCATTGATTTTTGCAGCGTTAATGCTTTTTGCTGGTTGGTTCCATTATCACAAAGCCGCTCCCAAATTGGCCCTGGTTCCAAGATGTAGAATCCATGTTGAATCACCACTTAGCGGGATTATTAGGACTTGGGTCTCTTTCTTGGGCGGGGCACCAAATTCATGTATCTTTACCAATTAACCAATTTCTTGACGCTGGGGTGGATCCTAAAGAGATACCACTTCCTCATGAATTTATCTTGAATCGGGACCTTTTGGCTCAACTTTATCCTAGTTTTGCCGAAGGAGCAACCCCTTTTTTCACTTTAAATTGGTCCAAATACGCAGAATTTCTGACTTTTCGCGGAGGACTAGATCCAGTAACCGGTGGTCTCTGGCTGACCGATATTGCGCACCATCA
>NW_028260563.1:17500-32500 GCF_056163025.1 Triticum urartu
ATTGATTGTGAACCCATATTAGGGTATTTACACAGAGGAATGGAAAAAATCGCGGAAAACCGAACTATTATACAATACTTACCTTATGTAACAAGGTGGGATTATTTAGCTACTATGTTTACAGAAGCAATAACAGTAAATGCACCAGAATTCTTGGAGAATATTCAAATACCACAAAGAGCCAGCTATATTAGGGTAATTATGTTAGAATTAAGCCGGATAGCTTCTCACTTGCTATGGCTTGGACCTTTTATGGCGGATCTCGGCGCACAGACTCCTTTTTTCTATATTTTTAGAGAGAGAGAATTAATATATGATCTATTTGAAGCTGCTACAGGTATGCGAATGATGCACAATTACTTTCGCATCGGAGGAGTAGCCGCCGATCTACCTTATGGATGGATCGATAAATGTTTAGATTTCTGTGATTATTTTTTACGCGGAGTTGTTGAATATCAACAACTTATTACACAGAATCCAATTTTTTTAGAGCGAGTTGAAGGAGTAGGTTTTATTAGCGGAGAAGAAGCAGTAAATTGGGGCTTATCGGGACCGATGTTACGAGCTTCTGGAATACAATGGGATCTTCGTAAAGTAGATCCTTATGAGTCTTACAACCAATTTGATTGGAAAGTCCAATGGCAAAAAGAAGGGGATTCGTTAGCTCGCTATTTAGTACGAATTGGTGAAATGAGGGAATCCATCAAAATAATTCAACAAGCTGTAGAAAAAATTCCTGGAGGACCTTATGAAAATTTAGAAGTCCGACGCTTTAAGAAAGAAAATAATTCTGAATGGAATGATTTTGAGTATAAATTTCTTGGTAAAAAACCTTCGCCCAATTTTGAATTGTCAAGACAAGAGCTTTATGTAAGAGTAGAAGCCCCAAAAGGTGAATTAGGGATTTATCTAGTAGGAGATGATAGCCTTTTCCCCTGGAGATGGAAAATCCGTCCACCCGGGTTTATTAATTTGCAAATTCTTCCTCAGCTAGTTAAAAAAATGAAATTGGCTGATATCATGACGATATTAGGTAGTATAGATATCATTATGGGGGAAGTTGATCGTTGAAATGATAATAGATAGGGTAGAGGTAGAAACTATCAATTCTTTTTCGAAATTGGAATTATTAAAAGAAGTCTATGGACTGATATCGATTCTACCCATTTTGACCCTCCTTTTGGGAATAACAATAGAGGTACTCGTAATTGTGTGGTTAGAAAGAGAAATATCTGCGTCGATACAACAACGTATTGGTCCTGAATATGCTGGCCCCCTGGGCCTGCTTCAAGCTATAGCAGATGGGACTAAGCTACTTTTTAAAGAAGATATTCTGCCATCCCGAGGAGATATTTCTTTATTTAGCATTGGACCCTCTATAGCAGTCATATCAGTTTTATTAAGTTTTTTAGTTATCCCTTTGGGATATCATTTTGTTTTAGCCGATCTTAGTATTGGTGTTTTTTTATGGATTGCCATTTCAAGTATAGCTCCTATTGGTCTTCTTATGGCAGGATATAGCTCAAATAATAAATATTCTTTTTCAGGCGGTCTACGAGCTGCTGCTCAATCCATTAGTTATGAAATACCATTAACTTTTTGTGTGCTAGCAATATCTCTACGTGTGATTCGTTAAAATAGATCTTTTTCCTATAAAATCCATTAACTATTTATATTCCTTTTCTTATTTAGTATTTGGGTTGGTAAGTTAAACTAGATAGCTATATGAGTGAAACAAAACAGCTTATAAATTTGTAGTAAAAAGAAAAAATCTCATTTCCTACGTACAAGAAAAAAGTGGAAGTAAACATAAGCAGTGTAAACTCTTTATCCCAAGGTTGATATTTTTTAATTAGTCATCATATCTTGAAGCGGCCAAGAATAAAGGATTCACGATATGGAATTCCATTACTAGAATACTCCTAGTTATTACTATAACTTAATAATCCATAAGAAGAATCCACCAAAAGTTAGTGAAGGGTTAGGAACACTAAAGTACATAAAGGATTAGTAATGGAAAATCTAAAACATTAGAGATTTTTGCCCATAAAAGGAATCATAATAAGGACTTGCAATTTGTAGAAATTATCAAGTAGTACTTTCTTCGGATTCCGATCCAGAGTATGTTCCCATTCACTTGTTAAGGAAATGGCTATCAAGAACGAATTAACCCTTTATCCATTTTTTCTTTTTAAATACCCCCTCCCTGGGGAAAGAAGAATAGTAAAAAAGATATGGAGTGCACTAGAAAAAATTTTCATTATTTCCTTCCTCTATCCATATTCATGCAGAATTGCTCATGAACTAATACCCAACTCTTTCCATTTATTAATTGAATTCCTATAACAAGTAACAAGTGTTTTATTCCAAGATTAAGTTATTACTGAACAAAGAAAAATTTTCATTATATTATAAAGGATGAGATCAATTCGGAAGCGCTTTTTCTTATTCTAGCAGACGGAATTCCTTTGGTCTAATTTAGGACTTTCAAATCTATTTTATTTTATCTAATTCTATCTACGCCCCCGGGGCTAGGAACAAAACAGTCCTTTCCTTTTTCTGATCATAGAGAAGCCGTATGAAGCTAAGGTTTCATGTACGGTTTTGAAATAGCGGTGGGAACTGTGATGTTATCACCGACTATGATTATCTAACAGTTCAAGTACAGTTGATATAGTTGAAGCACAGTCAAAATACGGTTTTTTTGGATGGAATATTTGGCGTCAGCCTATAGGTTTTCTGGTTTTTTTAATTTCTTCTTTGGCAGAATGTGAAAGATTACCCTTTGATTTACCAGAAGCGGAGGAAGAATTAGTAGCAGGTTACCAAACTGAATATTCCGGTATCAAATATGGTTTATTTTATCTTGTTTCTTACCTAAATTTATTAGTTTCTTCTTTATTTGTAACAGTTCTCTACTTGGGCGGGTGGAATTTATCTATTCCCTATATATCCTTTTTTGATTTTTTCCAAATGAATAAAGCAGTTGGAATTTTGGAAATGACAATGGGTATATTTATTACATTAACTAAAGCTTATTTATTTCTCTTCATTTCTATCACAATAAGATGGACTTTACCGAGGATGAGAATGGATCAGTTATTAAATCTTGGATGGAAATTTCTTTTACCTATTTCCCTGGGCAATCTCTTATTAACAACCTCTTCTCAACTTGTTTCACTATAAATAAGATAATACAATAATAGTAAGAATATTTTCAACACAAAAGCTCTCTCAAACAAGAGAAAGAAACATATCTTTTTCATAGATATTTAGAATGAATATGTTCCCTATGGTAACTGGGTTCATGAGTTATGGTCAACAAACAATACGTGCTACAAGGTACATAGGTCAAAGTTTCATAACTACCTTATCCCACACAAATCGTTTACCTATAACGATTCACTACCCTTATGAAAAATCAATTACACCAGAGCGTTTCCGAGGGCGAATCCACTTTGAATTTGATAAATGTATTGCTTGTGAAGTATGTGTTCGCGTATGTCCGATAGATTTACCCGTTGTGGATTGGAGATTTGAAAAGGATATTAAAAGAAAACAATTGCTTAATTATAGTATTGATTTCGGAGTTTGTATATTTTGTGGCAATTGTGTTGAGTACTGTCCAACAAGCTGTTTATCAATGACTGAAGAATATGAACTTTCTACCTATGATCGTCATGAATTGAATTACAATCAAATTGCTTTAAGTCGGTTACCAATCTCCATAATGGGAGATTACACAATTCAAACAATTAGGAATTCGTCTGAAAGTAAAATAAACAAAGAAAAATCTTCGAATTCAAGAACGATTACTGATTACTAAACTTTGATTTTGTCTTTCTGTTATAAAAATCTAATAATTCTTTATTAAACTTTAAAATTAAACTATAAAGAAAAACGAAAAACTACTGCTTATTGGAAATTATTTCTTATTTTAAATCAGACTAGATTTTCGTGATATAATATAATTTATAACTATAAGTTTATACACAAAAAAATACCCTAATCCTTTTTTCCTTCCTTGAATCCTTTAGTTTTAGTCAGTTCATGAAAAATTTTATACTATTAATTTCTTTTTATCCATAATGGATTTACCTGGACCAATACATGAGATTCTTATGCTATTTGGGGGATTTGTTCTTCTACTAGGGGGTCTAGGAGAGTAGTATTACTTACCAACCCCATTTATTCTGCCTTTTCGCTGGGATTAGTTCTTGTTTGTATATCCTTATTCTATTTTTTATTAAATTCCTACTTTGTAGCTGTCGCACAACTTCTTATTTATGTGGGAGCCATAAATGTCTTGATCATATTCGCTGTAATGTTCGTAAATGGCTCAGAATGGTCTAAAGATAAGAATTATTGGACTATTGGAGATGGGTTCACTTCACTCGTTTGTATAACTATTGTTTTTTCACTAATGACTACTATCCCAGATACGTCGTGGTATGGAATTCTTTGGACTACAAGATCAAACCAAATAGTAGAACAGGGTCTCATAAATAATGTTCAACAAATTGGAATTCATTTAGCAACCGATTTTTATCTTCCGTTTGAACTCATTTCCATAATTCTTCTAGTTTCTTTAATAGGTGCAATTACTATGGCTCGGCAATAAGAAAACTTAGAAAAAGTACAAATTATAAGAATTGCAAATCTAAAATAAATAACTAAAGAATCACAATTTTGATTTAGTAAAATCCATCTACTGCCAACAAATACCTCCTTTTTTTTTTTTTTTTTTTTCTTTTGTTGTGTAATTGTTCTATTGTAATTAATTGAATCGGTTCAATTCTTGCCCTCATATTGAAATGAATCGAGATTGATAAGGAGTTAGTTAATGATGTTTGAGCATGTACTTTTTTTGAGTGTCTATTTATTTTCGATTGGTATCTATGGATTGATCACAAGCCGAAACATGGTTAGAGCTCTAATATGTCTTGAACTTATACTGAATTCAATTAATCTAAATCTCGTAACATTTTCTGATCTATTTGATAGTCGCCAATTAAAAGGAGATATTTTCGCAATTTTTGTTATAGCCCTTGCAGCTGCTGAAGCCGCTATTGGACTATCCATTCTTTCTTCCATCCATCGTAATAGGAAATCCACTCGTATCAATCAATCTAATTTATTGAATAATTAGACTTTTGAATAATTAGACATAGAATCCTCTAAACAAAGGCGCACATATTAAAATAAATAGAAATCAATACTATTTTCTTAGTATTATTTGAGAATATCCATTTTTTTTAGTAGATTATTGCATAGTATTCTTTTTCACTTAAATGAATTTTTGTATTTGTAATTCATTGATATTGCAATTTGAATATTGCAATAATTTATATTGAAAAGACGATAGCCAATTTATTGGCTAATTCGAATTCGTCTGTACAATTCGTAAAATTCTTTCTTATTTCTTATTTATTGTTGAAATCCAAAATTAAAGTCTCTTGGCTCTCTTCACGCTTTCTCACAAACAGATTAAAAAATAGATTTTTTTTTTTGAAGTTTGGATAAACCATTGCTTCGTCTGGTGTCTACAATACATATGACTCATTATAGTACTAATTTCATTTTTACCAGATCGAAAAATTTTATGTTGAAAAGAAAAATTTATAGATCCAATGTCACATTCCGTAAAAATTTACGATACATGTATAGGATGCACTCAATGTGTACGAGCTTGTCCAACAGATGTATTAGAAATGATACCCTGGGATGGATGTAAAGCCAAGCAAATTGCTTCCGCGCCGAGAACCGAAGATTGTGTGGGTTGTAAGAGATGTGAATCTGCCTGCCCGACAGATTTTTTAAGTGTCCGCGTTTATTTAGGGCCTGAAACAACACGTAGCATGGCTCTATCTTATTGATACGTTACAAAAAACTTCACTCGAATCGTCTGATTCCTCTTTACCGAAGAAGCCTGTGCTCGAAATAATCGAGCACGGGCTTTTCTGGTCAAAACGTATCTTGTCTTTATCACTTTATCATGAGTTATTTTCCTTGGTTAACAATACTTGTTGTTTTGCCGATATTTGCAGGTTCATTAATTTTCTTTTTACCTCATAAGGGAAACAAAGTCGTTAGGTGGTATACTATATCTATTTGTTTATTAGAATTCCTTCTAATGACTTATGCGTTCTGTTATCATTTCCAACTGGAGGATCCCTTAATCCAATTAAAGGAGGATTATAAATGGATAGATGTCTTCGATTTCCACTGGAGATTGGGAATCGATGGACTTTCATTAGGATCTATTTTATTGACAGGATTTATCACTACTTTAGCTACTTTAGCAGCTTGGCCAATTACACGGAATTCGCGATTATTCTATTTCCTGATGCTCGCAATGTATAGTGGTCAAATAGGATTATTTTCTTCGCGAGACCTTTTACTTTTTTTTATCATGTGGGAGTTAGAATTAATTCCTGTTTACTTACTTTTATCCATGTGGGGGGGGAAGAGGCGTCTATATTCAGCTACAAAGTTTATTTTGTATACTGCAGGCGGTTCCATTTTTTTCTTAATCGGAGTTCTGGGTATGGGCTTATATGGTTCCAACGAACCAGGATTAGATTTGGAAAGATTAATTAATCAATCATACCCTGCAACCTTGGAAATACTTTTATATTTTGGCTTCCTTATTGCTTATGCTGTCAAATTGCCGATTATACCCCTACATACGTGGTTACCAGATACCCATGGGGAAGCACATTATAGTACATGTATGCTTTTAGCGGGAATATTATTAAAGATGGGAGCATATGGATTGATTCGGATCAACATGGAATTGTTACCTCATGCTCATTATCTATTTTCGCCCTGGTTAGTAATAATAGGAGCGATCCAAATAATCTATGCAGCTTCAACTTCTCTTGGTCAACGAAATTTCAAAAAAAGAATAGCTTATTCCTCTGTATCTCACATGGGTTTCATAATTATAGGAATTGGTTCCATAACCAACATTGGACTCAATGGAGCTATTTTACAAATATTATCCCATGGATTTATTGGTGCTACACTTTTTTTCTTGGCAGGAACCGCTTCTGATAGAATGCGTCTTGTTTATCTCGAAGAACTGGGGGGAATATCTATCCCAATGCCTAAAATTTTTACCATGTTTAGTAGCTTTTCAATGGCTTCTCTTGCCTTACCAGGAATGAGTGGTTTTGTCGCAGAATTAGTAGTATTTTTTGGACTAATTACTAGTCCAAAATTTCTGTTAATGCCAAAAACACTAATTACTTTTGTAATGGCAATTGGAATGATATTAACTCCTATTTATTTATTATCTATGTTACGCCAGATGTTCTATGGATACAAGCTATTTAATGTTCCAAACGCAAATTTTGTGGATTCTGGACCACGAGAACTCTTTATTTTAATCTGTATCTTTTTACCAGTAATAGGAATTGGTATTTATCCAGATTTTGTTCTCTCCCTATCCGTTGACAGGGTAGAGGCTCTCTTATCCAATTATTATCCTAAATAGGTTTGCTTTTTTTTACTCGTCTGCTCTATTAATGCAGAAATAAGTAAAAAAGTATATAATGCAGAAATAAGTAAAAAAGTATAATTAGATCTATCTCGAATTTTTGAGAACCCTTTGATAAGGCGTTCAAGGGGTTCTCAAATAAAACATAAAAGTAAAAACCTTCATTTCATGAAGGTTTTATTTTATGTAATCATTTAGGTGTTAATGTAAACGAACCATAACTATGTAAGCCTATTCCTAATAGATTTATACCAAAATAACAAATCCAAATTATAAGAAATCCTATCAAAGCTATAAGTGCAGAATTCGTACCCTTCCAATTTGGATTTGTTCTACTATGTAAATAAATTGCGAATATGGTCCAAGTAATAAATGCCCAAGTTTCCTTAGGATCCCAATTCCAATAGGATCCCCAGGCCTCATTAGCCCATACTGCTCCACAAAGAATACCTACGGTTAAAAGGGTAAATCCTAGGCTAATGACACGATAACTCCAAGAATCCAAACGCTCCGTTAATTGATATTTGTAATAATTTGGAAATGAAGGGACAGAGGTTCTTTTTAAAGCACTTCTTTTTGCATAAAAATATTTAATATCACTAAAGAAAAATGTTTTATTTAAAACATTTTTTTTCTTTTTAGAAAAGAAATGGAAATTATTTCGAAATCTAATGATTAGAATAGCGGCAGATAATAAGGATCCGCACAAAAGAGTTGCATAGCTTAATAACATCATACTGACATGCATCATTAACCACTGAGATTGTAGAGCAGGTACTAGTATCGTGGATTGATGCATTTCAGTTAAAAGACCCGATGTGGCAAAGCCTTGCGTTAAAATAGTACTTGGCGTAGTTATTGTGCTTAAATCATTTTTAGAGTTCTGTATTTTAGGAATGGTATGAAGAATATACAGGGCCCATGAAAGGAAGATCAATGACTCATATAAATTACTTAATGGAAAATGTCCCGAGGAAGCCCAACGAGAAACTAAGAATCCTGTTATAGAGAAAAAAGTAACTATCATTCCTTTTTCTGACGAATCGCGTAATCCTCCAAGTTCACGAACTAATAAGGTTATAAAATGAATCGTAATCACAATTGAAATCGTTGAGAAAGAGATATGAGTTAGTATATGTTCTAAAGTTGCAAATAGCATAAGGGGAAGGTCCCATTACAAAATTGTAAATTTCGAATTGATTTCTAATCTATTGTATTCTTTTTCAAGAATGCCGCCACTCGGATTCGAACCGAGATGCTTGAGCACTGCTTCCTAAGAGCAGCGTGTCTACCAATTTCACCATGGCGGCTAACTTCAAATAATAGGTAACTTAAAAGAATAATAGCTATTATCTTGGGAATCGTCGATATTGGGAAAGTCCATAAAATTTAGGAACATTAGAGTTTTCATTAAAATAGACTTCGTTTGGTAGTATCGTTTCCATTTTTTTTTTTTACAATAAACTCTTGCTTTGCCCAATAGAAACACAAACACTGCTTGAAAGAGTTGGAACTTCTTTTTTCTAACTTGCAATTATAGAACTAATTTTTTCTAATTAATTTCCCCTTTACATTTTGAAAATTCTTTCAATACAATGAAAAAAATCCAAAAGGGTTTCTATTTAATGATGAAATTAAAATAAAATGGATAAATAGAAAAGGCTTTTTGGATTTTTTAAAAATTTCTAGAATGAAAGTCTTTATGCTCTTATTAATAAGATTTACTAACCTTATGATTTTGGAGAAGATAGGTGGAAGTTGTAAGTCCTATTGTAAGAATACTCCACTTTTCATAATTTTCCTAATAGAATATGAGGATTCTATTAGGAAAATTATGAAAAGTTCATTGATAGGAAAAGAATACTTAGCACACAGTATACCAAACAAAACTTTTTTTTTCTTGTATATATAAGATAAGAGGGGTTTTTTGTTCTAAGAATATTGTACCGAGTAATTCGACACATAAAAGTACATTCAAAGAAGAATCCAAATTATTAAATAATTGGAATTCTTTTTTGATAAGTCAATTCATATTATTCCAAAATCTTATTATTTGTTTGTTGCCCAGAAAAACCCTTTGGTTTTGGATGCTCATTACCGCTCGAAAATGATCTTGATTTTACTAAAGAATAAGATTGTACTATGGAAAAATAAGTCTTTTTCTTCCAAATATTTTTACGAATACGCTTTTTTGACATTGAAGTACGTTTTTTTGGAACTGCCATTCAAAAAGGAAATTACTTTTTTCTAGTTGTATGTGAAAGACATCTATTGCTGCAAATCAATCCTTCTTTCTTCTTTTTATTAGTATTTATACTTAGATACTGAAAGATACTTAAATTTTGAATTATTTTTTACTTCATTTTGTCTAATGCGGATAAGACAACAAGAATTTTTTAACATTTTTTCTTTATATATTTTATACTTTTTTTTTAATAATATAGAATATATAGAAGGGTTTCTCATTTAAATCTATTTATATCTATTTATATATCAAGTATACTCCATATATAGATATATGGTATGGAAGCCTATCCCCCATATAAGATAAGACGGGGGGATAAAAAGAAGGGAAAATGAAAATAGTTAATTAAGTTCAGAATGGTATTCCATAAAGGAAAGGAATTCCAATCAAAACAAAAAATACTGAGTCTCTTAAACAAGACATTCTAAAACTTAGGTAATTTATAGTCATTAGAATTTTAGTTCTATATGAAGTAAGGACTATTCGATAATTTCTTATAAACATAGGTTTTCATTGGAATTCACTCAATCAGTTAATTATGGAACAAGAGAGCTGTTTCATCTTTGTTTTAAAGAAATATAAAAATGAATTATGAATAGAAAGTAAAATGATTCCACTTTTTTTTTTTTATTTTTATAAATATCTTTATTTAGTTAATAAAATAACTTCGTTACCTAGTTATTTTATTAACTTTTTTAATTTAACCAACTAAACCCATTCTTAATTTTTAATTATTTCAATGAGATAAATTTTGGAAAAATTAAGAATTTCAGTATTTTTTCTTATTCTTTTTATTTATTCTTTCAGAAAGAGATAAGAATTGGTTTGGTGAATCGGAAACAATTTTATAGAAAAATTGAAGTAAAAATTGAAGTAAAAATTGCAATTTCTTTTCTTATGGAACATACATATCAATATGCATGGGTAATCCCTCTTCTCCCACTTCCAGTTATTATGTCAATGGGATTTGGCCTTATTCTTATTCCGACAGCAACAAAAAATCTTCGTCGCATATGGGCTTTTCCTAGTGTTTTACTCTTAAGTATAGCTATGGTATTCTCAGTTCAACTGTCTATTCAACAAATAAATGGAAGTTCGATCTATCAATATCTATGGTCTTGGACCGTCAATAATGATTTTTCTTTAGAATTTGGATACTTGATTGACCCACTTACTTCTATTATGTTAATACTAATTACTACTGTAGGAATCCTGGTTCTTATTTATAGTGATGGTTATATGTCTCACGATGAAGGATATTTGAGATTTTTTGTTTATATAAGTTTTTTCAATACTTCCATGTTGGGATTGGTTACTAGCTCCAATTTGATACAAATTTATTTTTTTTGGGAACTCGTGGGAATGTGTTCTTATTTATTGATAGGCTTTTGGTTTACACGACCAATCGCAGCGAGTGCTTGTCAAAAAGCTTTTGTAACTAATCGTGTAGGGGATTTTGGTCTATTATTAGGAATTTTAGGTTTTTTTTGGATAACAGGTAGTTTAGAGTTTAGGGATTTGTTCAAAATAGCTAATAACTGGATTCCTAATAATGGAATTAACTCTTTACTTACTACTTTGTGTGCTTTTTTATTATTCCTTGGTGCAGTTGCGAAATCCGCACAATTCCCTCTTCACGTATGGTTACCCGATGCTATGGAAGGGCCCACTCCTATTTCGGCTCTTATACACGCAGCAACTATGGTTGCTGCGGGAATTTTTCTTCTAGCTCGACTTCTTCCTCTTTTCATATCTTTACCTTTGATAATGAGTTTTATTTCTTTAGTAGGTACAATAACACTATTCTTAGGAGCTACTTTAGCTCTTGCTCAGAGAGATATTAAAAGAAGCTTAGCCTATTCTACAATGTCTCAATTGGGTTATATGATGTTAGCTCTAGGTATAGGTTCTTATCAAGCTGCTTTATTCCATTTGATCACTCATGCTTATTCAAAAGCTTTATTGTTCTTGGGATCCGGATCCGTTATTCATTCAATGGAACCTCTTGTTGGATATTCACCAGATAAAAGTCAAAATATGGTTCTTATGGGCGGTTTAAGAAAATACATTCCAATCACAAGAACTACTTTTTTATGGGGTACACTTTCTCTTTGTGGTATTCCACCTCTTGCTTGCTTCTGGTCCAAAGATGAAATCCTTAGTAATAGTTGGTTGTATTCGCCCTTTTTTGGAATAATAGCCTCCTTTACTGCAGGATTAACTGCCTTTTATATGTTTCGGATATATTTACTTACATTTGATGGGTATTTGCGTGTTCATTTTCAAAATTACAGTAGCACTAAAGAGAGTTCCTTGTATTCAATATCCTTATGGGGAAAAAGGATACCCAAAGGAGTGAATAGGGATTTCGTTTTATCAACAACGAAGAGTGGAGTTTCTTTTTTTTCACAAAATATACCAAAAATTCAAGGTAATACAAGAAATAGGATAGGATCCTTTACTACGTCTTTTGGGGCTAAAAAAACTTTTGCCTATCCGCATGAAACGGGAAATACTATGTTATTTCCTCTTCTTATATTACTACTTTTCACTTTGTTCATTGGATTCATAGGAATCTCTTTTGATAATGGAGGAATTGGTAATGGAATAGCAGAGTTAACCATATTATCAAAGTGGTTAACTCCCTCAATAAACTTTACCCAGGAAAGTTCTAATTCTTTTGTAAATTCATATGAATTTATTACTAATGCAATTTCTTCTGTAAGTCTAGCTATCTTTGGTTTATTCATAGCATATATCTTCTATGGATCCGCTTATTCTTTTTTTCAGAATTTGGATTTAATAAACTCTTTTTACAAAGGAAATCCTAAAAAAGAATTTTTAGATCAAGTAAAAAAAAATATATACAGTTGGTCATATAATCGTGGTTATATAGATATTTTCTATACTAGGGTCTTTACCCTCGGTATAAGAGGGTTAACCGAACTCACGGAGTTTTTTGATAAGGGTGTTATTGATGGAATTACCAATGGAGTGGGTCTTGCTAGTTTTTGTATAGGAGAGGAAATTAAATATGTAGGGGGAGGTCGAATCTCGTCTTATTTATTCTTTTTTTTATGTTATGTATCTGTGTTTTTATTCTTTTTTCTTTCTTAAGTTAAGGAATTTACAACAAGTCTCTTGCAAAAATAACTATCCTATCCCCTTTCTACAATCTCTCTATATCCTTGTTACATAAGGTAAGTATTGTATAATAGTTCGGTTTTCCGCGATTTTTTCCATTCCTCTGTGTAAATACCCTAATATGGGTTCACAATCAATAACATCCTCACCATCGAGAGTAACGATCAGTCGAAGAACACCATGCATTGATGGGTGTTGAGGGCCCATATTGACTATCATGAGATCTTTTCTTGTAAGCGGTAGACTCATATCCTTTCTTCCTTAATTCATTATTCCATGAAAATGGATTATTCCATGAATTCCTCAAAGCGAGGCTCATCAAAATGAAAAATCTAAGACTACTATAAGACTACTAAAAAAATAATAAAACAAGAAAAAAATTTGAACGATTAAATTACTGCTCCCGAATATTCAACTGACCGATTAATTTCTTATAACGTACTCTATTTTTCTTTGCCAAATAAGCCAGCAAACGTCGACGTTTTCCCAAAAGTCTTCGTAGACCTCTTTCCGATGAAAAATCTTTTTTGTGTAATTCCAAATGTGAAGCAAGTCTCCGTATCTTATTGGTGAAACTGAATACTTGAAATTCAACAGAACCCCTGTTTTCTTCTTTTTCTTCTTTAACCATAAATCCAAAAATTTTTCTACCTCCTTTCTTTTTCATGTATTTTTCTGATCAGGAAAAATACAAAATTATGTCAGTTATTTTGAAGTTATTCTAATCTCGTACACACACAAATTTGCAATTATTCATCTACTACTGGAATTTGGATTTATTTTATCGATGCAAATTGGATTTGGATAGAAGGGTACATTCTTTCTAATATTTTAGATAGAAGAAATGTTTCTTCTATCTAAAATATTAGAAAGAATTTTGCTGATTTATTTATTGCTATATGCAATTTATGGAATTGATACACCATTTAATTGATATCATTTAGCAAAATGAAACACAGCATATGCATCCATCTTTTGGCTCGAGAATTTCACGGGATAGAGATATGGTATAAGAAATAGACTATTAAGTAACTCTAAATGAATTGTGGATACATCTGTATCCTTAACATACTGAAACGATTGTCATTATTCGTATCAAACCAATAGCGATTCATACAAGCTAAATCTTCTAATCAATGGTGGGCCAATAATGAATTTTTTTGCATATGTATTAAGACGCTTGGCCTGATTTCGAAATTGTCCAGAGTTTTATATGTTGTTTTCATTGCAAAATGATGGGTCTCCTTCCATAACTTTCCAATTACGAGTACGAGAATTGAAAGACATGAAAATTCTCAATTCTCTACGGCGTCTAGTAGATAGAAACAAGAAAATCAGAAGAATCTTTCTCTCTATTCACTATCATTCCGCGTCTTCGACTTCTATTAGTTTCTTTTCTTCTTTAATGCAATAGCTATAGTTTGATATAAGAATCCATTTCTCAAAGTAATGGAAACCATTCTCTTATAGGAAATGGTTCGAAAATCGCTATTCCACCTTTTAGGTATCGTGAAAAGTGATACCTGTGAAGATCGTGCATTTCAGTCAAATTCAGATCCGTTTTTCGAGTCCATGATATAATATAACCAAATTGGATAGATCTTCCACCTGTTTAGCTAAGAAAGAATAGATACAGAGGTGGATAATAGATCGATATGAAGATCATGAGCTGCCCCATAATGAAATCGCCAGTAGTCGCGAATATCTCCTTCTTCCCTAATCCAAGATTGGAGAAAGAAGATCTAAGAGGGACCTATGGAGAATGTAGTCAGAAATCCATAATAGAGTCCGACCACAACGACCGAATTAATTATCCTCATCGAGAAACTTAGACTACTAAATAGAAAAGATTTGAAAATCATGGCATGGGTCTCCTTTTTTTCTTTCTTTAGAGTTTTCTATATGCACAATTTCTCGATGTTTCGATGAGAATTTCTTGACTTTCCATATATAGAAAGAGATAGACTATAAATGACATCTCTTATGTCAATAAGACCAAAGGGATGGATATTAAATGATAGGAAGTGCTAGGAAGTGAAATAGAATGAAATAGAGCCACTTTGGGCTTCCCTATGAAATGAGGCATGGAACGGAGCCACTACGAAGAAAT
>NW_028260564.1:0-39972 GCF_056163025.1 Triticum urartu
TAATAATTAAGAACTAGATCATCTAACCCCATTGAATGAAAAAAGAAATTCAATTTTCAGGGAAATTTTTGAATAAGAGATAAATAAACAATTGAATTTGAAAAAAAAAACTTCTTTCTATTTTGGATAATTTCTTTTTCAATAGGACCCTCTTTTTGGATGTGAACGATCGAATATTCCCTATTCCTTCTTATTTTAACTGATTGTATTCCATATGGAATAAGAGGAGAACAAAAGCATTCCACGACCTGCCAAGGGCTGTTAAAAAAAAAAAAAAAGAAAGCTCTTCCTTGAATTTACTTTATTTTATTCCTTTTTCGAACTCCAACCAAAGTAGATTCGAAGACGAGTCACTTCAATTATCCTTTTAAGTTCTATTCTATCTTCTGTCTTTCCCTATTTCATCTCGTAAAGTTCCGCGCTCGCAGTTTGGTCAAGAAAGTTAGACCTAATCCAACAAACAATACAAGGATGAATTACGAATTATGAAAGGATAGATTTCACATATACTTGTCCTTGTATTGTGTCAGTATGAGAATATCCTTCCTAAATTATTTATCCAAACCTATTGATCATTAACTTAGATTTTCCCAAGATTTTGGCTGCTATTCCGAATTACTCTATTATTCCGAAGCCAATGAAAAGTAAGTAGAACCTACAAAAATGGGGTTTTCTATTGATGCCTTGAATAACATATAGCTTACCTATAGACAAAAAAAAATAAAAAAGTAATTATGTTTCGGAACCAGGCAAAACCAGATTGCTGTGCCATAGGAAGGATTAGCTATACTAATTCGGTATACTCAAAATACACCTTTGGTACAAAATTGACAATCTCACAAGGATGAAATATCAGTAATTTTCTATTTACTGGTCGATCCATCTTTTACGGAATCAATTCCTTTTTTGAATGTACAAAAATTTTGGGAGTTCAGCATGTCTGGAAGGCACGGGAGAACGTTCTTTTGCTGATATTATTACCAGTATTCGATACTGGGTTATTCATAGCATTACTATACCTTCCCTATTCATTGCGGGTTGGTTATTTGTCAGTACGGGTTTAGCTTATGACGTGTTTGGAAGTCCTAGGCCAAACGAGTATTTCACGGAAAGCCGACAAGGAATTCCGTTAATAACCGACCGTTTTGATTCTTTAGAACAACTCGATGAATTTAGTAGATCCTTTTAGGGAGGCCCTCAATGACCATAGATTCGACCTATCCTATTTTTACAGTGCGATGGCTGGCTATTCACGGACTAGCTGTACTACTGTTTTTTTCTTGGGATCAATATCAGCAATGCAGTTCATCCAACGATAAAACAAATTCCAACTATAGAACTATGACACAATCAAACCCGAATGAACAAAAAAAATGTTGAATTGAATCGTACCAGTCTATACTGGGGGTTTATTACTCATTTTTGTACTTGCTGTTTTATTTCCAATTACTTCTTCAATGAGAGAAAGAAAGAGACTAATAAGAATTCTCTTTATCCCATTTGGAAGGATACCATCCTTATAAACTACCATGACTGTTTTTGTCTCTAGCATGACCAATTGATAAAATGTGGAGGAAAGTAGGGGAAATGGCCGATACTACTGGAAGAATTCCTCTTTGGCTGATAGGTACTGTAGCTGGTATTGCTGTGATTGGTTTAGTAGGTGTTTTCTTTTATGGTTCATATTCTGGATTGGGTTCATCTCTATAGTATCGGAGGACCAGATTGTAAACATGAAAAAGTAGGAGCTTATGCGGGTCCTTACCCCCCTTTATCTGATTAGAGCGGAAAGGACACGCGGAATTTTTATTTTACTCTTATAAACGCGAATTGAATCTATTCGATTCACTCTTATGAAGCAACAAGAAAAAGAGATCACTCGAGGATCCAATATCTTATTCCACGAAGGAAGTATCCTGAAAATCCTTGATTTAGTTTCGAGTAATAAACTAATAAAACCTTAATCAAAACTATTCAACTAGCCTAAAAATAAAAAAACCTTCAATGGAAGAGTTTACTTTTTTTTTGCAAAATTTCTGTAAATTTGAAGTTGAACTTAATTAAACAAGCCAAGCATTTGCTCACAATCACAAGAAATTTTTCCCCCGCCATATTTTCTTCCCCTCTGTTTGTCCACTACCTCGGCTAAACCTAAGCAAAAGAAAAAGAGGTCCAAGAGACAGACCCGAATAAAGAAGAAATAGTAATCTTTGACGAATTAGGAAGAAAAAGGATTCTTATTTTGATACAAGAAGAATCGGCACAAGAAAAAGGCTTTTTCTTGTGCCGAATAGACGATTAAGAAGACCTGCAATCCCTCCGAAAAAGAAGAAATTTTAATTTGATTGTTCTCGCCTTTGCCTTGGATTCTCTTCTTTTGCATGGGATATAAATAAGGAATTCCAGACATCTCATAAACAAAAAGCAGTCTAAACAAAAAAAGGATTTCCAAAATAGATCATAGATAATTCTAGCAATTGCCAATAAATCGAGGCTTTTTTTACCAACTTGATGGTAAGAAATCCCGGGACCTAGAAATTCATTTCGTACAATTGAACCTTTTCAAACTGTTTCTTTTGAGAAACAAAAAAACTTGTGCCAAAAATAACGGAATGCGAAGAAGAACAAAAGGCCTTGGACACGTAATGGATCCTGAAGCACGATTTCTGCGTCCCCCTGACCAAAACCTCCCACATTAGGATTGCTTGTTAATGGTTGATCAAGCTTGATGGATTCCCCCTCTGAAACAAGAAGTTCTGGTCGGGAGGTATAAATATCATCACTTGGCGTCCATCTGATGCATCAACTATGGATATTTCATACCCCCCCTTTTCTTTACGTAGTATTTTTTCTTACTATACCTGTTGACGTAGCATTATAGACTGTATTGTTACTCTTGCTACATCAGGATAGATCTGTCCTCTTCCTCGGTTTCCCCCTACAATATATGGGATATTTTAAGAAATGAGCATCTTTCTTCGTAGCAGGATCAGGGGGAAAGAATGGGAAAGACAATTTCACTATATGTCTTACCGGGAACAGGGCCTATCACAAGAATGTTTTTTTTATCGGGACGATAACTCTGAAAAGCAAGATTTCCTATCTTTTCTTTTAACTCAGGGGAAATACGATCGGGCGGCGCTAATTCGAATCCCTCGGGCAAAATAAGAACAGCACCTACATTCAACCCTCCCTTTTTTCCATTAGCAAGAACTTGTTTCAATTGCATATCATAAGGAATTCGAAGAACTGCTTCAAATACAGTATCGGGAAGCACAGCTTGGGGAACTTCAATATCGACGGGCTTGCTAGCTAAATGGCAATTGGCACATACAATTCGTCCAGTTGCTTCTCGTGGGTTTTCATAACCCTGCTGCGCAAAAATGGGATATGCATTTGAAATAGATGTCCGAGTTATTACGTATATCATGATCGTTACAGAAATCGATCGAGTTATCTGTTCCTTTACCCAAGAAAAAGTATTTCCTATTTTCCATGTCCAATCGCAGATCCAGAAATTCTACAATAAATTAGATAGGTAGCTAAGCTAATCTAGTTCCCTATACACGAATCTGTTGTCATTCTACTGCAACAGTTGTACTGCAATGATGAATACCTTAAAGTAGGTATAAATAGAAAGAATTTTGCTAAAATGGAAAAGGGCTTTCTTTCTAAAAAAAGATGCTTGCTAATTTGATTAATATTAATATCGGGAGATCAAATGAATTTATGCTTCACTAATTGAATGATAAATGACTACAAGCGAAGGAGATAGACGATTTAAACAAAAAAAGACCCAAAATTTCAAACATGTATCTAGAATTACTGGAAAACTACAAACAAAAATAGTGAAAATAAGCTCGTTAGGAGCCCATCCAAAATCGTTGTAGACCCAACGAATTACTAGTTCCCAACCACGGGTGGAGTGAAATCCAACAAAAAAATCAGTAACTAAAAGAATAAAAAAAGCTTTTATTGAGTCATTTAAATTATAGAAGAATTCCTGAACCCAAGAATTCAAAATGACAAGTTCCTCTTTACCCAGAAAAAAAGAACCACTTAGAATAGCCAAACAGATTATATTTGTCGAGAAATGCAAAATGGTATGGAGATGATCCTCATTATTTTATTTTGACCCATTGTATTATTTCCTTGTGTATTCCTGTAGGAGGTTTTTGTACATGTGTCTTTAGTTTCCCTTTTATCATCTCGTCCAAGAGAGAAAGTTCTTCTAATTCTATGAATCTTTCTAGAATCCTTTTCTCTTGAATATCAGTTAAGAGAGTTTCGGATTGCCTGGTATTCCACCAATTCTTAATCCAAAGTTCCAGACATTTGTTAAATGAGGAAGAGACCCCCCAAGGCAAAAGTACGATAAATACAAGATATAGTAAAGAAGGCAATGCTTTCTTTTTTTTCATTTTTGATCTGTAAATGGAGTTGTTAATGAATATGCTTCATTCGCTGACTCTATTCCATTCCCTGACTCTATATGATGATATTTCTATTTCATGATATTTCTATTTCTTTGAAGCAAAAACTCTATAGGTTTGATACCCTGTATCTATTCTTCTTTTTTGTATATTAGTTATTAGTGGAATTTCAGTGCATTGGGTTCTTTCTTAGATCTAGATGGAATGAAATAGTGAAATAGAATAAAAAAAAAGCCCTTTCGGATGAAAAAGGAAGAATAGTATGCGATATATCTAACTTGGATAAAAAAAAATTAAAAGCAAATTTCTCTTATCCTCGTTTGTTCCTTCCTTTAGATAAATACTTAAAAATCCCCTTACAATAACAAATCCAATTTAGAAGGGACTTCCTCCCTGTGTTGAGAAAACTTTTCTTCTTCCAATTCTTCTTTTCTTCATTCAACTCAGTTCAAAAAAGATACCTCAAAATACTTCAATTGGTACGCGCAAGAAATAGGCCAATTCGGCAGCTTTTTGTTCAATTTCTCGTGGAGTAAAAAATTTATCATCAGTACGAGTCAAGGGAATGATCCCCTGGCCCCGGATTTCCATATAAAGAATACGACGAGGATAAAGACCCTCTTTAACCTGAATTCTAATTGATTGGATATCCCGCATAAGGAATCGAAGGAAGACGCGACGTTTTATTCCAGGGAATCCCCAACGAAAAATGCACACTATTCCCTCTTTTCTATCGAATCGGTCATAACCACTACCTACATTCCACAAAATAGTACACCACAAGTAGGAGCTAATGAATAGGCCTGCGATTCCGTAGAAAGACATCACGACCCCCTGCGGAAAAAAAAGAATTTCTTGAGATGGAAGTATAGATATAATATTCTTACCAAGATAACTGGAAATCCCAACCGATAAGAATCCTAGTGAACCTAGAAAAAGAATACAGGCCCAGAAAAAATTACCCCTTTTTCGAGAACCTTTTAGAAGTTCTACCCATATGTGTTCTGATCGCCAATTCATATTAGATATACTAAATCCAGCAGCGGTCGATTGAAATTGAGAGAATAAGCTAAATAATTTTGACTTTACTTTTTTTGATTCTGAAATCGCCTTCAGCAACTAGTACTCCTGTGAAATAATAGGTTAGATACATTGACTTTCTATTCAAAAAATATTCGTTGATTCAATTAAAATAAATAAAATAAAACTCGCTATACCTGGCTCTGCATATTCATGCATTTATGCTCGTAGCCTATATCCGCATCCATAACCGTTTTTCATTTGTGTGTAGAAAGTGTGTGTAGAAAAAGCCACATACCCTACCATATTATATTACTTACACTAAAAAATACTAGACAATCTTATTTTTTTGCACATAAAGAAATAAAGAAGTCATTGCAATTGCCGGAAATACTAAGCCTACTAAAGGCACGAAAATAGAAGGTAAGTTTAAATCCGTCATGGAATAGGTGTCTCAATTCAAATTTACTATTTCTATCTAGTCGAAAAATATCTTAAGATTCTTATGATATAATTAAGTATATCTATTATAAGGAATATTGACTATTGTATTGTATTTTTTATTTTTAGTTTGAAAAATATTCTGTAAAAAAAATGAAAGGATAATAAGAAAATTCCAAAAAAGGAGAACTAATTAAAAAGATTTTATTTTGATTTTCCCATCCTCATGGCCTTTCTATCTTTCTAATCTAATTTGAAATTGGATTCAAAAGAAAGCGGTTAGAATTTACTTCCTGCATACATACTTCTCTAGAAGCGCATACAATAATGCGTGGTAAAGGCGGAAAAATAGTATATTCAATCAAAATCAAAGGGCAAATTATCTTACCTACTATAGATCCCCTACTACCCTCTTAGACTTTAAAAGGCGATATACCACCCAAAGAAAGGGTATGAAAATGCCGGGTGGAGTTAGCTTTTCGACGAAGACCTGTCCCGTGCAGCGAAGCCCTGTTAGTAAGACCCCCCGCAATAATGGATTATAGAAGAATATTATTCCAAATACTCCTCTGGACGCATATAGTAGCATTGCGATTCCGAATCTTTTTTATTTATGAATATGAACAGAAAAAATTCATTGTATCGTTGGGTCGGAGCGGAGGTTTGGTCCAGAAAAATTAGAAACAAAACGTCTACTCTACCGCATTGAAGTCTATAGCGCTGTATTTCCACGAAAGTATAATTCTTACCATCAGGATACGATCCTTTCTTTTGAACTAAACGTCTCTACGATGGGTCCAGGTTCTATGTCCAATCCCAAATCAAGGATTTCTCGCTCTTGATCGGAGTCATAAACTAAAAAAAAACTACCTTTTTATCCTTTTTCTCAAGGTTATAGAAAACTTCCTTATCTAGTTCTAGCATTTTGAAAAAAAAAAAATGCTTCTTTTTTTACACACAGTTCGAGTCACTTGTTGACTCACGATTACGCCTGTTAAAAGTTTCAAACGTCCTCTTTTTTGAAATTGAAAGAGAGTCCTATAAAAAGGTCTAACTTCCAAACTATGTCTTTTTTCATTCATTCTCCTTTAGTTTTTTTCTCTATCTAGAAGTGGAATAGAATAACCCGGTTGAAGGGTAATGATCATACGTCTGTAATGCATTGTATGGCCCAGAATAGGTCCTATTCTTCTACCTTTTCCAGGTAGTCGATGGCTATTCACAGCTACCACCTTAACACCAAAGAAGAGTTCGACCCAATGCTTTATTTCTGTCTTAGTGAATCCCGATTCGACATTAAAAGTATATTGATTCTTTCCCAATAAACGAAGACTTTTTTCTGTAAATACTGCGTATTTGATTCCATTATCATTATCATATGATAATACTATATTTTATTATTTTATTATTTTATTTGTATTTCTTTATTGTATTATACCTTAATATATATATTCTAGATATATAGAATAGACGAATCTCAATTTGTCAAGTCTCATGATCATATCATGATCTATTTTTATTCGGCTCAATCTTTTTTTTCTAAAAAAGATTGAGCCGAGTTTAATTGCAATCAATTAGAAGAATAAAGAAGAATTACTGCATTTCATAACTGATTTTTTTCTCTTTTTATTTCGTTTCTTTTTTATTTATACCTTCTTTATCTTTAGTTTTATCTAGTTAATCAATAGTATCTACCGGCTCGAACTCGAATTTGATCGCCTTCCATACTTCACAAGCTGCGGCTAGTTCAGGACTCCATTTGCAAGCTGCTCGGATAATTTCATTACCTTCGCGAGCAAGATCGCGCCCTTCGTTACGAGCTTGTACACAGGCTTCTAAAGCCACTCGATTAGCTGCTGCACCAGGTGCATTTCCCCAAGGATGTCCTAAAGTTCCTCCACCAAATTGTAATACAGAATCGTCCCCAAAGATTTCGGTCAGAGCTGGCATATGCCAAACATGAATACCACCTGAAGCTACCGGTATAACACCTGGCATGGATACCCAGTCCTGAGTGAAAAAGATACCGCGAGCACGATCTTTTTCAATAAAATCATCGCGCAATAAATCAACAAAACCTAAAGTCATTTCGCGTTCCCCTTCTAACTTACCTACTACTGTACCGGAGTGGATATGATCTCCCCCAGACATACGCAATGCTTTAGCTAATACACGGAAATGCATACCATGATTTTTCTGTCTATCAATAACTGCATGCATTGCACGGTGAATGTGAAGAAGTAGGCCATTGTCGCGGCAATAATGAGCCAAAGTAGTATTTGCGGTGAATCCCCCAGTTAAGTAGTCATGCATTACAATAGGAACCCCTAATTCTCTTGCAAATACAGCTCTCTTAATCATTTCTTCACATGTACCCGCAGTCGCATTCAAGTAATGCCCCTTGATTTCACCGGTTTCGGCCTGTGATTTATAAATAGCTTCGGCACAAAAGACAAAACGGTCTCTCCAGCGCATAAATGGTTGTGAGTTTACGTTTTCATCATCTTTGGTAAAATCAAGTCCACCACGTAGACACTCATAACACGCTCTACCATAATTTTTTGCGGATAATCCCAATTTTGGTTTAATAGTACATCCCAATAAAGGACGACCGTACTTGTTCAACTTATCTCTTTCAACTTGGATACCATGAGGCGGGCCTTGGAAAGTTTTTGAATAAGTAGGGGGAATTCGTAGATCCTCCAAACGTAGAGCACGTAGGGCTTTGAAACCAAATACGTTACCTACAATGGAAGTAAACATGTTAGTAACGGAACCCTCTTCAAATAGGTCTAATGGATAAGCTACATAACAGATCCATTGGTTGTCTTCCCCAGCAACAGGCTCGATGTGATAGCATCGTCCTTTGTAACGATCAAGACTGGTAAGTCCATCAGTCCAAACAGTTGTCCATGTACCAGTAGAAGATTCGGCAGCTACTGCAGCCCCTGCTTCTTCGGGCGGAACCCCAGGCTGAGGACTTACTCGGAATGCTGCCAAGATATCAGTATCCTTAGTTTCATACTCTGGGGTGTAGTAAGTCAATTTATAATCTTTAACACCAGCTTGAAATCCAACACCTGCTTTAGTTTCTGTTTGTGGTGACATAAGTCCCTCCCTATAACTCTTGAATTAAGAATTCTCACAATAACAGGGTCTACTCGATGTTAATTAGGCGTAAATGAAACTTTAGCAAAAATCTCGTAAAACAAAAAGGATATTCAATTAATATAATATCAACTCATTAAAGAAAATTGAGGGCATGCTTAGGTTAATGAATATGTTTCATTCATATATAATGCGTACACCCTGTGTATGTTCTATCCTATAGGAATTCCAATATAGGAATTCGATAGGAATTGGAGTTGTTGTTATGGTAAGTTAACACGGTTCGTTATTAAACCATGGATTTGATTTACCAAATCCATAATTATTGTATACTCTTTGATAGATATAGCGCAACCCAAATTAATTCCTAATCCTTATTTTACAAGTTCTTAATAGTTCTCTTTTCTTATTTTGAATGCAAATACCTAACTAAATACTAATAAAATTCTTTGTTGACAGCAATCTATGCTTCACAGTAGTATATATTTTGTATATCGAAGTCCTAGATAGGAAAGTAGAGTAGGCACAGATCCTCCACAAAAGGCAAAATGTATATGAAAAAAAAGATTGATTGAACTTTCCAATGGACTCATTCCATGAGTAAACGATTGAATGGGATTCGCTTGGGCAACGAAATCAAGTCCTGGTCCCCTTTTCTCTCTTATTGAATTAACTAATTCATTTCCTTTTTACTTTTGGATTTTTTTTGATTTGATTTGGCATTATTCAACAATAAAAAAAGAAAAATTTCGACAAATTCCTTTTTTTTAATTATGTGATAATTATGAGAACCAATCCTACTACTTCTCCTCCCGGGGTTTCCACAATTGAAGAAAAAAGTACAGGTCGTATCGATCAAATTATTGGACCCGTGCTGGATGTCACTTTTCCCCCAGGCAAGTTACCTTATATTTATAACGCTTTGGTAGTCCAGAGTAGAGACACTGCCGATAAGCAAATTAATGTGACTTGTGAGGTACAACAATTATTAGGAAATAATCGAGTTAGAGCTGTAGCTATGAGTGCTACGGACGGGTTGATGAGAGGAATGGAAGTGATTGACACGGGAGCTCCTCTCAGTGTTCCGGTCGGTGGAGCTACTCTCGGACGAATTTTCAACGTTCTTGGGGAGCCTGTTGACAATTTGGGTCCTGTAGATAGTAGTGCAACGTTCCCTATTCATAGATCTGCGCCTGCCTTTATCGAGTTAGATACGAAATTATCCATCTTTGAAACAGGTATTAAGGTCGTCGATCTTTTAGCTCCTTATCGACGTGGAGGAAAAATAGGACTATTTGGGGGGGCTGGAGTAGGTAAAACAGTACTGATCATGGAATTAATCAATAACATTGCTAAAGCTCATGGGGGCGTATCCGTATTCGGTGGAGTAGGGGAACGGACTCGTGAAGGAAATGATCTTTATATGGAAATGAAGGAATCCGGAGTAATTAATGAAAAAAATATTGAGGAATCAAAGGTAGCTCTAGTCTATGGCCAAATGAATGAACCACCGGGAGCTCGTATGAGAGTTGGTTTAACTGCCCTAACTATGGCGGAATATTTCCGAGATGTTAATAAGCAAGACGTGCTTTTATTTATCGATAATATCTTTCGTTTTGTTCAAGCAGGATCAGAGGTATCCGCTTTATTAGGGAGAATGCCCTCCGCAGTGGGTTATCAACCTACTCTTAGTACAGAAATGGGTTCTTTGCAAGAAAGAATTGCTTCTACTAAAAAGGGATCTATAACTTCGATTCAAGCAGTTTATGTACCTGCAGACGATTTGACCGACCCTGCCCCTGCCACAACATTTGCACATTTGGATGCTACTACCGTACTTTCCAGAGGATTAGCTTCCAAGGGTATTTATCCAGCAGTAGATCCTTTAGATTCAACCTCGACTATGTTACAGCCTCGGATCGTTGGCAACGAACATTATGAAACTGCGCAAAGAGTTAAGGAAACTTTACAACGTTACAAAGAACTTCAGGACATTATCGCAATTCTTGGCTTGGATGAATTATCGGAAGAGGATCGTTTAACTGTAGCAAGAGCAAGAAAAATTGAGCGTTTCTTATCACAACCGTTCTTTGTGGCAGAAGTTTTTACTGGTTCTCCAGGAAAGTATGTTGCTCTTGCGGAAACTATTAGGGGATTTCAACTAATCCTTTCCGGAGAATTAGACGGCCTACCTGAACAGGCTTTTTATTTGGTGGGTAACATCGATGAAGCTAGCACGAAAGCTATAACCTTAGAAGAGGAGAACAAATCGAAGAAATGAAATTAAATCTTTATGTACTGACTCCTAAGCGAATTATTTGGGATTGTGAAGTGAAAGAAATCATTTTATCCACTAATAGTGGCCAAATTGGCGTATTACCAAACCACGCCCCCATTAACACAGCAGTAGATATGGGTCCTTTGAGAATACGCCTCCTCAACGACCAATGGTTAACAGCGATTCTGTGGAGCGGTTTTGCGAGAATAGTTAATAATGAGATCATCATTTTAGGAAATGATGCGGAACTGGGTAGTGATATTGATCCGGAAGAAGCTCAAAAGGCACTTGAAATAGCCGAAGCTAACTTGAGTAAAGCTGAGGGTACGAAAGATTTGGTTGAAGCGAAGCTCGCTCTCAGACGAGCTAGGATACGAATCGAGGCTGTCAATTGGATTCCCCCATCCAATTGAAGACAATCCAGTGGTTTATAGTTGATACAAAGAAAAAGGGAAGAGGGGTAGAAAAAGTTATTAGATAGCGAAGCGAAGTAAGTCCAATGCTATCTAGTAATTTTTCTACCTACTTACCTACTATTGGATTTGAACCAATGACTCCCGCCGTATGAAAGCAATACTCTAACCACTGAGTTAAGTAGGCAATTTATCACCACAAAGGAAGACCCATTACTTCGATCGATTATATATTGAATCCCTTTTCTAAGCAATACCGCTCTGTTATTGGTCTGTTATATACTAAATACTAAACTAAATACTAAACAGATACAGATCAAAGGGGTATCCTCTGGCATTAGAAAATATTCATCTTGACAAGAAATTATCTATATGTTAAGATATCTCTGATAAGGGCTATAGCTCAGTTCGGTAGAGCAACTCGTTTACACGTGCGCCAATGCTTTTCAAAGGAGCTTATTATGCAATGAACATAATCGATCTTATTGCAAAATCAATGTCTTACTTCATAGATTCGAGAGAATAGGAGAACAGTAGCCTGACAAACAGTCGGTTCAGTCCGATTCAGGTGCCAATTCAGGTGCCTAATCAAATAGAACCCTTATGGATTTGCTAGTTGATAAGGTAAATATCCAGCCCACTAAATGCTAGGCGTAATGAGGATAAGGGCCTCCAAAAAACTTCTTTTCGTTCTATGAACTTTAAGGTGTATGAAGTCTCATAGTTAACTCTTGCAGTGGAACGATAGAGACTCCATTTCACTTAGGTTGATTTAATTTAGACCGGAGGCAGACCTAAGTCAAGGTAATCCTCCTTTGAAACACTTTGGTATTGCTCCTAGATAGATCATAATACAAAAAATCAATCAGAGCACAGGGAGCCATCTCATTATCTTTCCGTAAAGAAAAACTATGGTGGACTAACTGATCTTTAAATCAGTTTATGAAAGAGCCCAATGCAAAAAAATGCATGTTGGGTCTTTGAAACAGTTCAAATCATTTCGATAATAATCCGTTTGATCTGTTTTACCGAGAAGGTCTACGGTTCGAATCCGTATAGCCCTAATATGCCCTTTTTTAGATTTTAGGATCTCTATCCTATGTTTTCTTTAGTTTAGTATAGTTTTCATTTTCTCATTAGTATTTGTTTATAGACTGGATAGGCGCCTGCGACATAGAATAGAGATAAAAGCATTACCAAAGGCTCATTCATCGAAAATCAAAATCATACAGACAGGAAAAGAAAAACGAATTTCTATCAAATCAATAGAAGAAAGGATCCTTTCCCTGATTTGAATCCCGTCCTCCTTCAAATAGGATATCTCTAGACTTCCCTATAATAACTGCAATGATTTTATCCATTTTGCGAATTCCTACTTTGTTTTAAGTATATTTATTACTTTGTTTATAGATACATTATGTAAATTGATCAACTTTAAATAGAAAAAATAAAGTAAAGAGTAAATAAGAAAACAGAATATTCTGTCTCATAGTTCTGAAATAGAGTTCTTTATTTTTATTTTATAGTATTACTTCTCATTAATTATACTGCATAGATTAGTCCTACTATCTTAATTAGGTTCTAATTTAGTAGTATTCTCATTTTTATTTAATAGTCTCTTATTATTTTATTATTAAATATTAAATAAAGGATAGAGCTATTCTTTTTTCTAGAGATTCTAGAGAAAGCGAGACAAAGTGAAACGAGAAAGTTTTCTTTATATAAGAATTAGATCTACATACACCATATCTAAATAGAATGGAAATCCAAAAGAAAGGGAGTTGGGATTCCATTGGATGAATCTTTAAAGAAGATGCAGCACAGAGGAAACAAAGGCTAAACTTAAACTAAGCGCTTTTGTTTGAACAAAAAAGATTCTTGTTTCACCGAGGAAAAGAGAGAAGTTCTGGATAAATTGACAATGCTGAATTGAATTGACTAATTTAAGTTCCGCCTATTCCACATTAATGGGAGTACATTATGTTTCTGCTTCACGAATATGATATTTTTTGGACATTTCTAATAATAGCAAGCCTTATTCCTATTTTGGCATTTTCGATTTCAGGACTTTTAGCCCCGGTTAGTGAAGGACCAGAGAAGCTTTCTAGTTATGAATCGGGTATAGAACCCATGGGAGGGGCTTGGGTACAATTCCGAATACGCTATTATATGTTTGCGCTCGTTTTTGTTGTTTTTGATGTGGAAACCGTCTTTCTATACCCTTGGGCAATGAGTTTCGACGTATTGGGTGTATCCGTTTTTATCGAAGCTTTGATTTTCGTGCTTATCTTAGTTGTTGGTTTAGTTTATGCATGGCGAAAAGGAGCCTTGGAATGGTCTTAACTGAATATTTAGACAAAAAAAAAGAAGGAAAAGATTCTATTGAGACAGTTATGAATTTGATTGAGTTTCCCTTACTTGACCAAACAAGTTCCAATTCTGTTATTTCAACTACACCAAATGATCTTTCGAATTGGTCAAGACTCTCCAGTTTATGGCCCCTTCTATACGGTACCAGTTGTTGTTTCATTGAATTTGCTTCATTAATAGGCTCACGATTCGACTTTGATCGTTATGGATTGGTACCAAGATCAAGTCCTAGGCAAGCAGACCTAATTTTAACAGCCGGTACGGTAACAATGAAAATGGCTCCCTCTTTAGTGAGATTATACGAGCAAATGCCTGAACCAAAATACGTCATTGCTATGGGAGCCTGTACTATTACAGGGGGAATGTTCAGTACGGATTCCTATAGTACTGTTCGGGGAGTTGATAAGTTAATTCCTGTGGATGTCTACTTGCCGGGCTGCCCACCTAAACCGGAGGCAGTTATAGATGCCCTAACAAAACTTCGTAAGAAGATATCGCGAGAAATAGTTGAGGATCAAACTCTATCTCAAAATAAAAATAGATGTTTTACTACCAGTCACAAGCTTTATGTTAGGCGCAGTACTCATACAGGAACTTATGAGCAAGAATTGCTCTATCAATCACCATCTACATTAGATATATCTTCTGAAACTTTTTTCAAATCCAAAAGTTCAGTACCTTCCTACAAATTAGTGAATTAGGAGAGGGGCTCTTTTGTGTAGAAAAATAAAAAGCAGGGCAATCTTTCAAACTTGCATCCGAAATGTGAAATATTTATACAAAGAGGGAGAGATGAAGACAATGCAGCAGGGTTGGTTATCTAATTGGCTAGTCAAACATGAGGTGGTTCATAGATCTTTGGGCTTTGATCACCGAGGAATAGAGACTTTACAAATAAAAGCAGGGGATTGGGATTCCATTGCTGTCATTTTATATGTATATGGTTACAATTATTTACGCTCCCAATGTGCTTATGATGTAGCACCCGGTGGATCTTTAGCTAGCGTGTATCATCTTACGAGAATACAATATGGTATAGATAATCCAGAAGAAGTCTGCATAAAAGTCTTTGCCCAAAAGGATAATCCTAGAATTCCGTCTGTCTTCTGGATTTGGAGAAGTGCCGATTTTCAAGAACGCGAATCTTATGATATGGTGGGAATCTCTTATGATAATCATCCGCGCCTTAAACGTATCCTAATGCCTGAAAGTTGGATAGGCTGGCCCTTACGTAAGGATTATATAACCCCCAATTTTTATGAAATACAAGATGCTCATTGAATGATAAGAAATTCATGCTCACTTATACAACACAACTCCAGATTTTATTCAAGTCAAGGAATATTTTTAGGTTCTTTTCCTAGATGAAACGGAATACCTATTTATAATTAATTCCTAATTATACAAAAGCATTCCAGATAGACTGAGCAAAAAAAGGGTTTCATTTGGATTCCCCTATTTTGAAAATCGCATATTAATTTCCTTCATATGAACAGAAAAATAGGATGACTCAAAGAAGTTCTCTACCAGGAACTTTGTACCGCGCACATTACTTAGCACAACTAGGAAAATAAGATAAGATAAAGATAAGCAAGACTAAAAAAATATTCGTCGGAATAGCGGAATACAAAATTAAGAAACGCAAAAAAATAAAGGGGAATCTCACCCCCTTCTTTATCATAAAGAAAAGATATATTTTAAAACTTCTTTAAAAAGAAAAAGAAGTGCCTCTATATTTATATTATAGATTTATCCACTTAGATGAATAAATATTATTAATGAATATGTATCACAATCCATCTCGAGGTATTTGGATCAATACCTATTCGGTGGATCTTTTTTTTTTTTTTCTCTGCCAGGAACCAGATTTGAACTGGTGACACGAGGATTTTCAGTCCTCTGCTCTACCAACTGAGCTATCCTGACCTTTTCTTGTGCATCATCCTAGTAGAGTATTTGTATCTATGTCAATTAAAAGGACTAAAAATTAATTAAAGTATTTCAAATTTTAAATTTGAAAATGGGGGGGGTAGTCCTATGCATTGTGCATGGTTTACTTAAATAAAACTTAAAAATAGAGTGAATAACCAAGATTTCTTGCCGATACTCTAATAAAAAAGAAATCTATTCAATGAATAGGATAAGATCCATTGAGTTCTCTTCGCATTCCTTTGTGAAAGAGTAGAATGAGAAAGCTAATGAATCTTAAACCCATTGCATTGATAAAAAGAAAAAAAAGTGCATTGATAAAAAGAAAAAAAAAAAGAGGATAAATAATAATAATATAGTATAGTTAGGGAATAAAAGAGGATTTGGGGATAGAGGGACTTGAACCCTCACAACTTATAAAGTCGACGGATTTTCCTTTTACTAGAAATTTCATTGTTGTCAGTATTGACATGTAGAATGGGACTCTCTCTTTGTCCTCGTCCGATTAATCCACTTTTTTAAAGATCTCGAAAACTTTGAATTTTAATTGAAGAATTTGATTATTCAATATTCGATTGGAGTGGATTCACAATAATGAAAAAAAAAAATTATGATATGAGTTTTTTATTTCATAATCATTATCATTTCTAATTTCATTTTTAAAAAAGATAAAGAACCTATATTATAATTAGAATATAATATGAGTTCTGTGATTAATCGTTTGCTATGTCAGTATCTATACGTGTTTATTAAATGTATAAGGTATAAAACCCCTCTTTCTCTAATTTAGAACTAGAAGGAATTCCACTAACAACACAACGTAATTAACTCGATTCGTTAGAACAGCTTCCATTGAGTCTCTGCACCTATCCTTTTCCTTTGTATTCTAGTTCGAGAACCCCTTGTTTTCTCAAAACACGGATTTGGCTCAGGATTGCCCTTTTTTAATTCCAGGGTTTCTCTGAATTTGGAAGTTACCACTTAGCAGGTTTCCATACCAAGGCTCAATACAATCAAGTCCGTAGCGTCTACCGATTTCGCCATATCCCCATTTCCCTCTTCTTTGAGACCAGGATTCCTTGTGTAATTTCATCCATCTCTTAGTTTTTTTTTTGAATCATTGAGTTCATCACTCAACGTAGTCTAGCAGTTCAGTTCGACTCTATTTGAGAGACCTCGCTTGCTTATTGCAATTCAGAATTGAATTGATTCTATCCTTGATGTATTTGCAATTCAATCCGAATCAATATATCCAAAAGTTTTTATCTCCCCCACCTCCCGTCTTACTTTTTTATAGTATTCAAAATTATACTATAACGCTTGATATTTATTCTTTTTTTCTAATCAGAATTAGCAATTTTATTTACTCTGACTCTATGTTCCCCTTAGTGAAATATTAATCCTCAAATTATTAACAAATAATAAAGTCTATAATGATCGAATGAAAATACCAATAAATTCTATAATTTTATTTTTTAATATCCTATAGTTAAGCATATCAAGCTAACTTTATCTTTAAGAAGTTTTAGTATTTTTTTATTTTTATAAGTATAACTTCAAATTTAGAACTAGTTAATAGCTAAGATTAATAACTAATATCTGAGATTTTACGGATTTCCTATACTATACCTATTTCTATTTGTTACACTATTTCCGTTATGTAAGCCCACTTAGCTCAGAGGTTAGAGCATCGCATTTGTAATGCGAGGGTCATCGGTTCAAATCCGATAGTCGGCTTTTTTTTCTCTATCGATGTTCTACGAACAAGAATCTCTTTTTTTCCGAATTAAATGGAGAATCCAGGATCTTTTATGTTTTTTACCTTACAATTTTGCTAGATACAAAACAATAAAATAAATAATATATATACAAAAAAAAAAGATTTTGATGAAATTCCATTTTTTGGGGTACTTTAGTTGATTTTACTCTGTTTATCCTGTAGTTTAATTCAGTTTTAATTTCGATGTATTCTGTAATGTAAATACAATGAAATTAATTGTGTAAAATGAAATTTCAATAAAATAAAAAAAGGAGTCTTCATGTCCCGTTATCGAGGACCTCGTTTAAAAAAAATACGCCGTCTGGGAGCTTTACCAGGACTCACTAGAAAAACACCTAAATCCGGAAGTAATCTTAAAAAAAAATTCAATTCTGGGAAAAAGGAGCAATATCGTATTCGTCTTCAAGAAAAACAGAAATTGCGTTTTCATTATGGTCTGACAGAACGACAATTACTTAGATATGTACATATCGCTGGAAAAGCAAAAAGGTCAACAGGCCAGGTTTTACTACAATTACTTGAAATGCGTTTGGATAATATCCTTTTTCGATTGGGTATGGCTTCAACCATTCCTGGGGCCCGCCAATTAGTCAACCATAGACATATTTTAGTTAATGGTCGTATAGTCAATATACCAAGTTTTCGTTGCAAACCCCGAGATATTATTACTACGAAAGATAACCAAAGATCAAAAGGTCTGGTTCAAAATTATATTGCTTCATCGGACCCGGGGAAATTGCCAAAGCATTTGGCGATTGACACGTTGGAATATAAAGGACTAGTAAATAAAATCCTAGATAGGAAGTGGGTCGGTCTCAAAATAAATGAGTTGTTAGTTGTAGAATATTACTCTCGTCAGACTTGAACTTAACGAAAAAAGGAAAGGTTCATAGAATTTTCTTCCCCTTCCCCTTTCCCCGAACTAAATCGCCCTAAGACCATTACCATTAATTTGTATTTTCCCATCAACTAGCTAAAATTGATTAACCCTAGGATTAGGATCCTTTTTTCTTTTTTCCTCTATGTGTATTTTACATACCACAGTAATTTGCTATAGAGAATTTCTAATTTCTATTAAATCAAAATAAGATAATATAAGATATTATATTATTGCTGGAAAAAATTGTTATTTGATTTGATACATTGTGATCCTTAACGTTGATGAATTAAGAAAAACGGAAAGAGAGGGATTCGAACCCTCGGTAAACAAAAGTCTACATAGCAGTTCCAATGCTACGCCTTGAACCGCTCGGCCATCTCTCCTACATAACTTATTATGGAAAATAAACTGAGTGAATAGCGAGTTTTCTTATTCCTGCAGTACAGGTACAACCGCAACCACTCGGGGGTTCCATAGTTCTATTGGAAAAATTCCTTTTGATCTAAGTGGAAGGATACAGGATTTTTTACTAGAAATTGCGCTCGCTATAAAATAAAAGTTTTAATTTGGGTTTTCCCGCAACTAAAGAAAAAGAAAATGGAAGAATTCTTCTTATTGCATAATAAAATAAAGAAACCTTAGAATTCCGTTTGCATAAGATACGCTACACCATACTATCGAAATCAAAAATAGGGTATGAGACAATTAATAACTTTGAAAACACGAAATAGTTGATAACATAAGTTGTTGTTCAGAAATAGGAAAGTGGAATGAAATCCAGTCTTAGTCAAATATTTCATATCTCTTCGTGTCCAAGCAGAAGGAAAAGGATACAATTTGAGCTGAGCGGAAAATCCATATCTCTCTTATCCATTTAAAGCATATGGATTTAGAGTAGAGCATATGGATCAATCTATTTATAATTATAAGAATCGAATGTGTTTGTTTTTATGTTATTTTGTGAAGGAATGAAAACAATTCTATATAGAATGGGTTGGGAATTATGCCTAGATCCCGTGGAAATGGAAATTTCATTGATAAGACCTCCTCAATTGTAGCCAATATTTTATTGCGAATAATTCCGACAACCTCAGGAGAAAAAAAGGCATTTACTTATTATAGAGATGGTGCGATTTGACTCTTTTTTTTGCTTTTTTTTAGCCCTACCTATACCTCAGTCTTACGAAAAAGAGAGGGGGGTTGGCATAGAGAGAACCAAATTTGTAAAGCAAACAAACCCACGCTTCGGGAAGGTGAGGCGAACTAACAATTCCTTCCGTCGTGTATCCTCGATTGATGCGGCTTCAGATACTTCAATTGTAGATTTGAGTATTGAGCGAAAGGTTACACCTACAGGATATGGTATGGTATGGATTACAGGCCAATCCTACTCTATTAGTATCCGTAGGCAGCATAGGGGAGAAAAGCACTACACCTAGAAATAGGAATCAACAAGAGAAAAACTTTGTTAGAAATTACCCCTTTCCTGATCGGTATCAGGGCTGGGAAGAATGGTTGGGATAACAAACAACCATCAGGTTTGTACTTTGGATACCCCTATAACCATCAAAGATCGTTGAAGTAGCTAATTCCTCTAAATAGGAGGCGTTGAGAACAAAGAAATTATTGGAGCTATCGTTTTCCTCTAGCATTAATAGAATTCATTGGTGTTAAGAAAAACCTCTTGTGGGAAGGTTGGCTAGAGATTTCTTGGAAAAATACCAGCCCCTTTCGGTTCATAATGAGACGGGACTAATTCTATTTTGATTCTATAGATTATTTCGCTTAGTACTATTATGTACAGAAGGGAGGAGCCGTATGAGATGAAAACCTCATGTACGGTTTTGGAACGGAGATTTTTTGAATAGAATGAACGACCGTAACGGATGTTGGCTCAATCCGAAGGAAATTATGCGGAAGCTTTGCAAAATTATTATGAAGCTACGCGACTAGAAATCGATCCCTATGATCGAAGTTATATACTCTATAACATAGGCCTTATACACACAAGCAATGGAGAGCATACAAAGGCTTTGGAATATTATTTCCGGGCACTAGAACGAAACCCCTTCTTACCGCAAGCTTTTAATAATATGGCCGTGATCTGTCATTACGTGCGACTATCTCCACTATAGAAAGAAAAAAAAAAAAGAGAGGATCAAATTTTCTAGTAAATACTAGAAAAAAAGGGCTTTCTACATAGGGATCGTAAAAACAACGATTTTTCCCTATCAGCTGTAGGAAGGAAGGACACTTCACGAGAATCAAAAAACGAAGAAAGTATGGCCTATACTACTACTCTATGGATAAAGTTTCTCAAATTGATAGAGAAAGCACCGTAAAGATCAATTAGTGAGCGACTGGGTCGATACAACTAAAAAAAACTGCTTACTTATCCCATGATATGGGGCAAAATTTAGGAATCCGCTTATGTAATAGAGCCGATCCACTAAGGGATTAAGCAGCGGTGTAGTATCAGATCCCAAAGATAGTAAGTTCTTTTTTCTTTCTTATGGAAAAAAGTCTTTTTCAAGGATTCTATAGAGATTTCATATATGAAACCGGGATAGTTACCTCTCAGAAAATTTGAACGAAGGCTCTATATCTATCTATGCTTCATTCTTCTGAAGGTGGGAAAAAAGATCAAACTGATTATTGATAAAAATTAGGGTTTGAAACTTAGGTAATTAATTTCTTCTGCTTAACCCAAGAACAAATTGGATCGATTTTTGATAAATCGAATTCAGTTAAGATAGGGGAAATTCAGATAGCAATTTCTGAGCCGTATGAGGTAGGAAACTCTCAAGTACGGTTCTAAGGGAAGGAACTTCCTATTCCGACCGAGGAGAACAGGCCATTCTACAGGGTGATTCGGAAATTGCGGAAGCTTGGTTTGATCAAGCTGCTGAATATTGGAAACAAGCTATAGCGCTTACTCCGGGAAATTATATTGAAGCACAGAACTGGTTGAAGATTACGAAGCGCTTTGAATTTGAATAAGACCATGCTCCTTCTTTTTCATAAAATGGGTGGTTTGGTTGTTGATCCATTAATCAAATAAATTAGGTCGTAAGATCGAATCAAGAATTTCATTATATCCATTTCTTATACCTTCTATTTTATATGATATTTCATAAGAATAAACCATAGGGATAGGGTCTAGAATAGAAGTAATAAAGTGAATAAAAAGAGGGGGCAATCTAAATATTGCTAATATATTAGGACCATCTTATTAATAATTCTAATGAGTTATCTTGGAATTTAGAATCAAATAAAAAACCCTATATTATGCTCAAGGAAAGTAGATATAGATAGGAGCTTATGCCCTCAAAAAAAATACACTAGTTTCTTAAATTAAAAATAAAAAAGATTTTTTTCTTACGTCGAGAAATATTTGTTTTTCAAGATAAACAATGTCCGTTAGGCACCTAATCTTTATGTCATAATAGACCCGAACACTTGCCTCGGATTGACTTCAATATATAATTGCTCCAGTGAATAACTAAAAAAAAAATAGAAGGATGGTAGATAGTAAAGAAAAGAACTAATCACAATATCTATCTTTCAAAATCTATCTTTCAAAATCTATCTTTCAAAATATATATCTTTCAAAGATTCACTAAAAAGACAGTTGGCGGGTCTCTTTGTATGTCTTGTCCGGAAAGAGGAGGACTTAATGATTATTCGTTCGCCGGAACCAGAAGTAAAAATTGTTGTGGATAGGGATCCTGTAAAAACATCTTTTGAGGAATGGGCCAGACCCGGCCATTTCTCAAGAACACTAGCTAAGGGCCCTGATACTACCACTTGGATCTGGAACCTACATGCTGATGCTCACGATTTCGATAGTCATACTGGTGATTTGGAGGAGATTTCTCGAAAAGTCTTTAGTGCTCATTTCGGGCAACTTTCCATTATCTTTCTTTGGTTGAGTGGCATGTACTTTCATGGCGCCCGTTTTTCCAATTATGAAGCATGGCTAAGTGATCCTACTCACATTGGACCCAGTGCTCAGGTAGTTTGGCCTATAGTAGGGCAAGAAATATTGAATGGTGATGTAGGCGGGGGTTTCCGAGGAATCCAAATAACCTCTGGTTTTTTTCAGCTTTGGCGAGCATCTGGAATAACTAGTGAATTACAACTCTATTGTACTGCAATTGGTGCATTGATTTTTGCAGCGTTAATGCTTTTTGCTGGTTGGTTCCATTATCACAAAGCCGCTCCCAAATTGGCCTGGTTCCAAGATGTAGAATCCATGTTGAATCACCACTTAGCGGGATTATTAGGACTTGGGTCTCTTTCTTGGGCGGGGCACCAAATTCATGTATCTTTACCAATTAACCAATTTCTTGACGCTGGGGTGGATCCTAAAGAGATACCACTTCCTCATGAATTTATCTTGAATCGGGACCTTTTGGCTCAACTTTATCCTAGTTTTGCCGAAGGAGCAACCCCTTTTTTCACTTTAAATTGGTCCAAATACGCAGAATTTCTGACTTTTCGCGGAGGACTAGATCCAGTAACCGGTGGTCTCTGGCTGACCGATATTGCGCACCATCATTTAGCTATTGCTATTCTTTTCCTAATCGCAGGTCATATGTATAGGACCAATTGGGGTATTGGCCATGGACTTAAAGATATTTTGGAGGCTCACAAGGGCCCATTTACAGGACAAGGCCATAAGGGTCTTTATGAAATCTTAACAACGTCATGGCATGCTCAATTATCTCTTAACCTAGCTATGCTAGGCTCTACAACCATTGTTGTAGCTCATCATATGTATTCTATGCCTCCCTATCCATACCTAGCTACTGACTATGGTACACAACTTTCCTTGTTCACACACCACATGTGGATTGGCGGATTTCTAATAGTCGGTGCTGCTGCACATGCAGCAATTTTTATGGTAAGAGACTATGATCCAACTACTCGATACAACGATCTATTAGATCGCGTCCTTAGACACCGCGATGCAATCATATCCCACCTTAACTGGGTATGTATATTTCTAGGTTTTCACAGTTTTGGCTTGTACATTCATAATGATACCATGAGTGCTTTAGGCCGTCCACAAGATATGTTTTCGGATACTGCCATACAATTACAACCTATCTTTGCTCAATGGGTACAAAATATCCATGCTACTGCGCCTGGCGTAACAGCTCCTGGTGCAACAACAAGTACTAGCTTAACGTGGGGAGGCGGCGAGTTAGTAGCAGTAGGTGGCAAAGTGGCTTTGTTACCTATTCCATTAGGAACCGCAGATTTTTTAGTCCATCACATTCATGCATTTACCATACATGTGACTGTATTAATACTTTTGAAAGGTGTTTTATTTGCTCGGAGTTCCCGTTTGATACCCGATAAAGCAAATCTAGGTTTTCGCTTTCCTTGCGATGGGCCTGGCCGAGGGGGAACATGTCAAGTATCCGCCTGGGATCATGTTTTCTTAGGTTTATTCTGGATGTACAATGCAATTTCGGTAGTCATTTTCCATTTCAGTTGGAAAATGCAGTCGGATGTTTGGGGTACTATAAGTGATCAAGGGGTGGTAACTCATATTACAGGGGGAAACTTTGCACAGAGTTCCATTACGATTAATGGGTGGCTTCGAGATTTCTTGTGGGCACAGGCATCGCAAGTCATTCAGTCTTATGGTTCTTCATTATCTGCATATGGTCTTTTTTTCTTAGGTGCTCATTTTGTCTGGGCCTTCAGTTTAATGTTTTTATTCAGCGGCCGTGGTTATTGGCAAGAACTCATTGAATCTATCGTTTGGGCTCATAACAAATTAAAAGTTGCTCCTGCTACTCAGCCTAGAGCCTTGAGCATTATACAAGGACGCGCTGTAGGAGTAACCCATTACCTTCTGGTGTGGAATTGCCACGACATGGGCATTCTTCTTAGCGAGAATTATTGCAGTAGGATAGTGGCTAGGAGGATTTGAAAGGCATTATGGAATTAAGATTTCCCAGGTTTAGCCAAGGCTTAGCTCAGGACCCCACTACTCGTCGTATTTGGTTTGGTATTGCTACCGCACATGATTTCGAAAGTCATGATGATATTACTGAAGAACGTCTTTATCAGAACATTTTTGCTTCTCACTTTGGGCAATTAGCAATAATCTTTCTATGGACGTCCGGAAATCTGTTTCATGTAGCTTGGCAAGGAAATTTTGAATCATGGATACAGGATCCTTTACACGTAAGACCTATTGCTCATGCGATTTGGGATCCTCATTTTGGTCAACCCGCTGTGGAAGCCTTTACTCGAGGAGGTGCTGCTGGTCCAGTGAATATTGCTTATTCTGGAGTTTATCAGTGGTGGTATACAATAGGATTACGCACCAATGAGGATCTTTATACTGGAGCTCTTTTTCTATTATTTCTTTCTACGCTGTCCTTAATAGCGGGTTGGTTACATCTACAACCCAAATGGAAACCAAGCCTTTCGTGGTTCAAAAACGCGGAATCTCGTCTCAATCATCATTTGTCAGGACTTTTCGGGGTAAGTTCTTTGGCTTGGACAGGACATTTAGTTCATGTTGCTATTCCCGCATCCAGGGGGGAGTACGTTCGATGGAATAATTTCTTAGATGTATTACCCTATCCCCAGGGGTTGGGACCCCTTTTGACGGGTCAATGGAATCTTTATGCCCAAAACCCTGATTCGAGTAATCATTTATTTGGTACCGCTCAAGGAGCGGGAACTGCCATTCTAACTCTTCTTGGGGGATTCCATCCACAAACACAAAGTTTGTGGCTGACCGATATGGCTCACCATCATTTAGCTATTGCATTTATTTTTCTCATTGCCGGTCACATGTATCGAACTAACTTCGGAATTGGGCACAGTATTAAAGATCTTTTAGAAGCGCATACTCCTCCGGGGGGTCGATTAGGGCGTGGGCATAAGGGCCTTTATGACACAATCAACAATTCGATTCATTTTCAGTTAGGTCTTGCTCTAGCTTCTTTAGGGGTTATTACTTCCTTAGTAGCTCAACATATGTACTCTTTACCTCCTTATGCATTCATAGCACAAGACTTTACTACTCAAGCTGCTTTATATACTCATCACCAATATATTGCAGGGTTCATCATGACAGGGGCTTTTGCTCATGGAGCTATTTTTTTCATTAGGGATTACAATCCGGAACAGAATGAGGATAATGTATTGGCAAGAATGTTAGACCATAAAGAAGCTATCATATCTCATTTAAGTTGGGCTAGCCTCTTTCTAGGATTCCATACCTTGGGCCTTTATGTTCATAACGACGTCATGCTTGCTTTTGGTACTCCAGAAAAGCAAATCTTGATCGAACCTATATTTGCCCAATGGATACAATCTGCTCATGGCAAGACGACATATGGGTTCGATATACTCTTATCTTCAACGAATGGCCCCGCTTTCAATGCGGGTCGAAGCCTATGGTTGCCCGGATGGTTGAATGCTGTTAATGAGAATAGTAATTCGCTTTTCTTAACAATAGGACCTGGGGATTTCTTGGTTCATCATGCTATTGCTCTAGGTTTGCATACAACTACATTGATTTTAGTAAAGGGCGCTTTAGATGCACGCGGTTCCAAATTAATGCCAGATAAAAAGGATTTTGGATATAGTTTTCCTTGTGACGGCCCAGGGCGCGGCGGTACTTGTGATATTTCTGCTTGGGACGCATTTTATTTGGCAGTTTTCTGGATGTTAAATACCATTGGGTGGGTTACTTTTTATTGGCATTGGAAACATATCACATTATGGCAGTGGCAACGTTTCACAATTTAATGAATCCTCCACTTATTTGATGGGATGGTTAAGAGATTACCTATGGTTAAACTCTTCACAACTTATCAATGGATATAATCCTTTTGGGATGAATAGTTTATCGGTATGGGCGTGGATGTTCTTATTTGGACATCTTGTTTGGGCTACTGGATTTATGTTCTTAATTTCCTGGCGGGGGTATTGGCAGGAATTAATTGAGACTTTAGCATGGGCTCATGAACGCACACCTTTAGCTAATTTAATTCGCTGGAGAGATAAGCCCGTGGCTCTTTCCATTGTGCAAGCAAGATTGGTTGGATTAGCTCACTTTTCCGTGGGTTATATATTCACTTATGCAGCTTTCTTGATTGCCTCAACATCAGGCAAGTTTGGTTAATTTAGTTTGTTTTTTTGTACTGTATCAGCACCTAGTTCATTACTCTTGATAGAGAGGGAGGATCTGCCTTTTTAGATTTCTTTTTCTATTTATTTTTCCATCTAGGATTAGAACCGTATACTTGGTAATAATAGCAACGACACATTATGGCAAAAAAAAGTTTGATTCAGAGGGAGAAGAAGCGGCAGAAATTAGAACAGAAATATCATTTGATTCGTCAATCTTTAAAAAAAAAGATAAGAAGCAAAGTTTCTCCCTTGAGTTTGAGTGAAAAAACGAAAATGCGAGAAAAATTGCAATCCCTACCGCGTAATAGTGCACCTACACGCCTTCATCGACGTTGTTTTTTGACCGGAAGACCTAGAGCTAACTATCGACATTTTGGGCTATCCGGACACGTACTTCGAGAAATGGTTTATGAATGTTTGTTACCGGGTGCAACAAGATCCAGTTGGTAAGGATAAAATACCCTTTCGTATTTGTATGGATTTCTGGAATTGATAATCATAGAGGAGCCCTCTTTACCATTCTGTATAAATGGACTATTCTATTTGTATAGATATTGGTAGAGGGGCGTATCCAACCCTCTTTTATCCACTAGTTACCCCTCTTTAGTTTAAGAGTATAGAGCAGTTTGGTAGCTCATAAGGCTCATAACCTTGGGGTTGCGGGTTCGATTCCCACTACCGCCTCCATACTCCTTCTTTATGATATATGCATGATATAATATATACATCATGCATTTGTATCTGGATTTTTTGATTTCCTAAAAGAGTTTTGGTCTAACAGTTTTTTCTCGGAAGAAGCAAAAAAATAAAAGAAAGAATAAAATATGAAAGAAAAGCGTCCATTGTCTAATGGATAGGACAGAGGTCTTCTAAACCTTTGGTATAGGTTCAAATCCTATTGGACGCAATCTTATTTCTATCTATTCTTTAAATAACTATACTAAACTAAAAACAAAGAAAACTTTTTTGCATGATTCAAATGAAAAAGCTTTCTCAACGATTCCTATTCTACTAACAAGAGTAGACATGCAAAATTTATTTGTTACTGAAGAGAAAACCGTTCCAGCTGTTCCTGAATAGCTTCCTTCAAAAGGATTTCCGCTTGCTCGGTGAATGTCTTGCTAGAAGATATAATTTCTTGGAATTGAGGTTTAGTATCTTTTAGATGTTTACGTAACTCATCCAGAAATTTATTTACCTGTTCAATTTCTAACGAATCAAGATATCCTCTTGTTCCGGTATAAATAGTAGCTATCTGCTCTTCCACTGGGAGAGGATTTGCCTGGGATTGTTTAAGCAATTCCCTTAATCGTCGACCCCTTGCCAATTGATTCTGACTTGTTTTATCGAGAGCAGAGGCGAATTGTGCAAAGGCTTGTAACTCTGCGAATTGCGCTAGTTCCAATTTTGATTTGCCAGCTACTTGTTTCATGGCTTTAATTTGAGCCGCGGATCCTACTCTGGAAACAGAAATACCCACATTAATAGCGGGTCGAATTCCGGCATTGAATAGATCCGCAGATAAGAATATTTGTCCATCTGTAATGGAGATTACATTAGTAGGAATATAGGCGGAAACGTCTCCAGATTGAGTCTCAACTATTGGTAAAGCGGTCATACTTCCTTCGCCTAAAAGAGAATTTAATTTAGCGGCTCTTTCTAAAAGGCGTGAATGCAAATAAAAAACATCCCCTGGATAAGCCTCACGTCCGGGAGGTCTTCTTAATAGAAGGGACATTTGGCGATAAGCTTGTGCCTGTTTGGAGAGATCATCATAAATTATTAAAGTATGCCGTTCGCGGTACATAAAATACTCAGCCAGGGCTGCTCCCGTATAAGGAGCGAGGTATTGTAATGTAGCAGGTGAATCCGCCATTTCAGCTACTACAATAGTGTATTCCATGGCCCCCTCCTCATGGAAAGTAGTTACTACTTGAGCTACGGAGGATGCTCTTTGACCGATAGCTACATAAACACATATTACACCTTGCCCTTTTTGATTGAGAATTGTATCTGTGGCTACTGCTGTTTTGCCAGTCTGTCTGTCCCCAATAATTAACTCTCGCTGACCGCGCCCTATAGGGATCATCGAATCGATAGCAATAAGCCCTGTTTGAAGAGGTTCGTATACGGAACGCCTGGAAATTATACTTGGAGCAGGAGATTCAATTAAGCGAGATTCGGAAGCTATAATTTCGCCTTTCCCATCAATAGGTTTAGCCAGAGCATTTACAACACGACCCAAGTAAGCCTCACTCACGGGTATCTGAGCAATTCTTCCTGTTGCTTTTACAAAACTTCCCTCTTGTATCATCAACCCATCGCCCATTAATACAATCCCAACATTTTTGGATTCCAAATTCAGAGCAATACCCCTAGTACCTTCTGCAAATTCGACTAATTCACCTGACATTATTTCACCAAGACCTATAATACGAGCAATCCCATCCCCCACTTGAACTACGCGACCTATATTCTCAATCCCTACTTTCCTATTATATTGTTCAATACGTTCGCGGAGAATTTTATGAATTTCGTCGACTCGAAGGGTTGCCATTAGTGTTTCTTGACTCTTTTTTCGGAAGCAAGGGGAAAAATAATGCCTAAATTCTAAACGAAAGTAGAAGTTCAAGGCCTAATTAATTTAATTATTTCTTCCATTCCAGGGACCCGAGAATGCCAATATTAGCACGAATCGTACGGAAATGTAACTCGGTATTCAAACAACTATTCAGAGTTCCTAGAGCTCCTTGTACGGCCTGTTGGAAAACCCGCTGTCGGACCTGATTCATTGCCCTTTGTTTTTCAAAATAAAGGGTTTCGTTTTTAGACTTTTCCAATTGTTCCAAACTAATAGAAGTAGCATTAATCAAATTTGCTTTTTCTCGTTCTATCTCAGAGTATCCATTCATTCGATACTCATCCGCTTCTAGTTCGACTTTCTGTAATCGAATCCGAGCTTTTTCGAGTTGCTCAATGGTCCCTCTACGCAATTCTTCTGAATTTCGAATAGTACTCAAGATCCTCTGTTTTCGATTATCTAATAAATCTTTTAATGAAAGTAGATTATTTTGTAAGTTTACAACTTTTATGATCTCTTCCCGAACCAAACATGAATCTTTCGATTCATTTGGCTCTCACGCTCCTTTTTTTTTTTCTATAGCTATTTCCATATCTTTTTTTTAAGTAATGAGCCTATCCTCTATCTTCTTTTTTATGTTTATATTTCAATATACCGAAACCTATATAAGACTAGATAAATATTAAGAGGACTCTTCCGCCTAGATAAAAATATATCATGGTCAGCAAAGTTGTTTCTTTATTTTTATTTGCCCTCTAGTTAATAATTTCAATTTCATTAAGAAAAACTAACTAAATAAATGGAAAATGAAAATTAATAGAATTCTTTTTTATTTTTTTTTTCTTCAAATCCAAAAAATTTCTCTTTTTTATACATAGGTCGTCGATTCGGCATTGGTTAAAAAAGGGCAGGGTGCCCCCTTTTTTTTCTAGTAAATAGTTCAAACCATTTTATCGATATGAGTGTTCTATATCAGATAAATTTTACATTAGCTATTTCCCGTTTAAATTGGTACTAATACTAATATAGTTGTAGAAAGAGTACCTCTTTTTGCCTGGACTTCAAGCAGTTTAGCTTTAACCGTGTTAATGGTCTCACATTCTTGGTTTATAGAGAATCAAAGTTGATTTACCAATGAGTCGCGAAATGCTATGGTTCTTCCATATGATTTCTGAATTTATTCAGAAGTAATTCGTCGAGATCGTGCACCCTTTTCTTATTTATCCGAAAAATACTAAAAAATATTATAAAGTGCAGCCGGATAGATCCAATCTATTCTTGAAATAGACAACTCGCACACACTCCCTTTCCAAAAAAAATCAAAACACCAACCACTACAGTTAGATTTATTAGATTTGTTGCTAAAATATCGGTATTAAGCCCGAAACTGCCAGCGGATGGCCAGTGAGCTAAAAAAACGAAAGAATGGGTTACATTTTTCATATGCTCTCCTCTTATAGATAGGACGAACAAAGAACAAAGTTTTTCGATCACTTACTTCGCTCGCCCTTTTTTGATCGGTTTTTTTAATGCAAATAGATTCAATCTAGTAATTTCTTTTAGATTAAGTCTTACGTCTTGTTTGACCGGTGAAAGACTTCCTTTGTTGAAATGTTCTGTTCCCAAAATTCCTAAAATAAAAGGAAAAAACTTTCCACTTTCCTAAACTAAGGACGGGAAATAAGAAGGTGAGCATATCTTCTAAATTAATAATACTCAACTCAGCCCTTCCTAGAATGGGGTATTATCTGTCCCGATAAATAGATAATTCCAGGAGTAATAAATAGGAGTAAATTAAATAAAGTATTGATATAATTGGAATTGTGGAAGCAAATACCAATTTACTAAAAAAAGAAAAAAGTATCTAATCGAAATCGAAAGAATTTTTTTTTTAAGATTAAACAAAAGGGTTCGCAAATAAAAGCGCTAGTGCCACAACTAGTCCATAAATTGTTAAAGCTTCCATAAAAGCTAGACTAAGCAATAAAGTACCTCGTATTTTACCTTCTGCTTCTGGCTGTCTCGCAATACCTTCTACAGCTTGTCCTGCAGCAGTACCTTGACCAACTCCAGGTCCAATAGAAGCAAGCCCTACGGCCAATCCAGCAGCAATAACAGAAGCAGCAGCAATTAGTGGATTCATGGTGAGTAGTTCCTCGTGTCAAAAAAAAGAAATGGTTAAGGATACAATCAACCAATAAATTCTTACTTCTAAGCTCTATTGGGGAGAAGTAAAGTAACTAAAAAGTACAAATTGAAATCAAATTGAAATGATAATGTGAATTGTCCGAACTACATAGAAGGGAATTCCATATCCATATATCGGATTAGATAATGAATCTAACCTAGGAATATATAATATAATATCCTATATATATACATTTGTTTCTTCTATTTTGTTTGCATATTTTCTCATTTTCTATTGAATCGGATTCTAAAATCATTGCTTAAAGTGGAAACCTGCATAAAAGAGGACTCCACTTATAGACATTAAGGATATTATAGTATAGATCTAGCCTGACTCCACCCTCCTTAATGCATATATACTTTGAAAATTCCATAATATAGTCTATTCTATTCTCTCTCCTACAACTCTAGGCTATATATTCATACGCATTTCTAACTATTTTTTTGCAACCAAGCAGATTATCTGGAACCATGCATGAATTGAGCTAAGCTGCAAAAAAAAAAAATACTATTTCCAAAAAGAGTCAATTCAATGATGACCCTCCATGGATTCACCTATATAGGCTGCGGCTAATGTTGCAAAAATAAGAGCTTGAATACCGCTTGTAAATAATCCAAGAAACATGACCGGTATAGGGATTACTAAGGGGACTAAAGAAACAAGAACAACAACGACTAATTCATCCGCCAATATATTCCCGAAAAGTCGAAAGCTAAGCGATAATGGTTTTGTGAAATCTTCTAGGATGTTAATTGGTAAAAGGATTGGAGTTGGTTTAATATATTTCTCGAAATAGCTCAATCCTTTTTTGCTAAGACCAGCATAAAAATATGCCGCTGACGTGAGTAAAGCTAAAGCAACAGTAGTATTTATATCATTCGTGGGCGCTGCTAATTCCCCATGGGGTAACTCTATAATTTTCCAAGGTAAAAGAGCACCCGACCAATTCGAAACAAAAATAAAAAGGAACATAGTTCCAATAAAGGGAACCCAGGGACCATATTCTTCTCCAATCTGAGTTTTGCTCAAGTCTCGAATAAACTCAAGGACATATTCAAAAAAATTCTGACCGTCGGTCGGGATGGTTTGTGGATTCCGAACAGCTATGACAACTGAACCTAGCAAGATAGTAATTACGACCCAAGAAGTGATGAGTACTTGGGCATGAATTTGGAAACCTCCTATTTGCCAATAGAAGTGTTGGCCTACTTCTACACCCGATATATCGTATAACCCCTTGAGTGTTTTAATGGAACAAGGTATAATATTCATATTGTCCTCTGATAAAAATTGAACTTCAAAAAAGGAATTCTTTTGATTCAACCATCTCTTTCTCAACTCAGCAACTTGAAGTATTAATCTTATATTTAGGATACCAAGAAAGCACATCAGATCATAATATATATCAATACCCTCTAATATATATCAATATTCCCCTTCTTTTTTCTATGCAAAAAAAATTCTATGCAAAAAAAAAGATATAGTAAAGTAAGTGATTCCATAAATTTACGCAGTTGCCCAAGAATTCACTATATATTCTTAATCAACGATTTCTTATATAGAGAGAACGGCCCTCACAAATTGAAAATACTAATTTGTTAAGAATCAATCGAATTGAAGTCATAGTGTCATCGTTGGCTGGAATCGATATATTCGCGAGATCCGGGTCACAATTTGTATCGACTAAAGAAATAGTAGGAATCCCCAAAATGGCACATTCCCGAAGAGCTATATACTCTTTTTGCTGATCAAGGACGATCACAATGTCTGGCAATCTCGTCATATATTTGATCCCGCCGAGATACCTTTGCAAAGTAGATAATTTTCTCTTCAAGATTGCCACATCTCTTTTTGGGAGATGGTGGAATTTTCCCATTTTTTCTTCTGCTCTTAAGTCTCTAAATTGAGAAAGTCTAGTTTTCGTAATCGACCAATTCGTTAACATACCACTGAACCACTTTTTATTAACATAATGACAACGAGCCCTTATTGCAGCTGATGCTACTAAATCTGTTGCTCTTTTTTTGGTACCAACAATTAAGAAACTTTTTCCCTGACTTGCTGCATCAAAAACTAAATCACAAGCTTCTGATAAAAAACGAGCCGTTCTAGCGAGATTTATAATATGAGTACCTTTACGCTTTGCCGAAATGTAAGGGGCCATTTTAGGATTCCATTTCTTAATACCATGACCAAAATGAACTCCTGCTTCTATCATCTCTTTCAAATTAATGTTCCAATATCTTCTTGTCATTTTTTCCACACTTCCTTTTTTTTAATCCTACCATTCCATTACGGAATTTAGTTCTTTTTGAAGATTAAGAAAGATCCGAAATAGCTTGAAATAAATAATAATTGTTCCGAGAGAACCTTGTACTAAGATAAGAGTTGGCCATTGATACATGGTATAAACATAACCACCTTAATGAATTAACTGACTTGTTTTACTTATTAAAATAAAAATCTTAAAAATCTAAAATTTGACCTGTTAGTGTTCTAAGTTCAAAAGTCTAGTAAAGTAAAAAATATTTTTATGGGGGTTCTTATGTCTCATAAAAATTGTTTGTTACGTCAGAATCTGAAGAAACTAATTCTGTATGGAGAAACAAAAAATCTCTCATTTCCGACGCGAATAGATTTTTTTTTTTTATTTCGAAATAAAGGTTCTTGTCTTGTGGGGAACGATGCACAAATTTTTGGAATCCGGTACCAACAGGTATAATCCCCCCCAGAACTACGTTTTCTTTCAAGCCTTTCAACCAATCAATGCGACCTCGTAGGGCAGCTTTTGCTAAAACTCGAGCAGTTTCTTGAAAACTTGCTTCAGATATGAAACTTTGGGTATTCAGGGAAGCCCTTGTTATTCCCAATAAGATTGCCCGATAATAGATCGATTCATCCAAAGCTCGTCCTGCTCGTTCCGCTCGCAATAGTCCGATTAATTCCCCAGGCGAAAAAACATTAGACATTCCATCTTCGGAAACCCGCACTTTTGATGTTACTTGGCGTATAATAATCTCTATATGTCTATTATGGATCTGTACCCCTTGGGATCGATAAACCTTTTGGATTTTATTAACCAAAGAGATACGACTTTGGGCTATGGTTAGCTCAGCTCCAATCAAGAATCCCCAAGGGACCCCAAGAATTCTTGGTATACGCTCATTCCAATCCTCAATTCTCCTTTCGAGATTCGGGGATAATGAATCAATTGAACGCGCTTCAAAGATTTGTTCCACTTTTGGAAGACCTTGCGTTATGTCACTAGATCTCGATTTTTCATATATAAACGTAACTAACCTATCTCCCTTGTAAAGGATTTCTCCATAATGACCATTAACAGTTGCTCCTGTAGTGGCCAAATAAGGTTTAGCTGCTCTTATAACAAAGGAATTCATATTTACAATGAAAATTTGACCGGATTTTTTTATGTGCGATTTAAATAGACATACATTTTCACAAATAAATTGTCCAAGGTGAATTATTGCCAATGTCTCTTCCCAAGAATCATGATGGACAAAGTGACAATTCAAAAGGAATGGATCCAACATTATGTTACTATCGAAATTAGAAATCCTTTTATTTTCATCTATTAAAGAGTATTTAAGTTCTTGAAGTACTTGGAAGGTTTGTTTTAAATTGTCAACGAACAAATATTTTTTTAACAGGATTTTATTATGCGTTAGTAAATAGTAAGATGAAGAAAAATGCGATATACTAGCTACAATAGCGCCTAAGGGCCCAAAAATTTCTCGAATAGGAATTCTAGGATTCCATTCTTTTATCGCATTGGGATGTTTTGAATTCTTGAATAAACCAATTCGAGAACAGTTGGATGCCGACAAAATCATCAAAGAGTGGTATTCTTTATTTCGATTCAACAAAGTGCCAATAGCTTCTGGATGTTGGCTAAGTGATTCAATCTTCGCCTTGGAATAAAAAGAATTGATATTGGCGCGATCTAACCTATTATGGGGAATCGGTCCTGCACTTGTCCTACCATACCTTTTTCGTGTATACGAAATAGTGGACTTGACTAACTCAATTCTTAGGAAATCGCGAATAAGATCATTTGCTCTTACCTCAACAAGGGAAGCACCAGCCTTTTCTTTTTCTTCTTGTTCCCAATTCACTACTAAGCAAGTTCTAACAAATTGACTATTTGTGTGATAAATTCTTTGAGTTAACTTGCTATTTTCATGAGAAATAAAATTGACAAGTCGAATTTGGAGATTATTTTCTTCTTGCAAGAGATCCTGCGGGAAAAGTGTTGCTAAATTTCTTCCTTCGTCCATTTCATATGCCACTGTAGGGCGAACGGAAACAAAATACTTTTCCTTGCTCTTGAGAATTTTTTTCCGTTGAACATAGACCCAATTTTTCCTTTTTTTTGATTCCTTAGAATCTTTTTTTTGTCTTTCTGGCGGTATCAAACAGCCACCTAATATCTTATCCGCCTCTTCAGGAAAATGAATATCTCCGGAAAATATTTTGAGTTCCGTATGGCTTTTTTTTCTCTTCACTCGGACCAGTCCGCCTAGTCGACTTCTTGTATTTTTTGTGAGTTGTGTATTCACTCCAATAATACTATTGTCAAGTATCTTTAGGGATGAAGATCTCGGCAAGATATGAAGTTCTTGAAGAATGAAAAAAAACCGATCTACTTCTTTTTGGTATTTTAGACTAAATTCTTTTGTTCCTCGATGCTCAATCAAACCCTCTTTTTTTAAGATGGAATCTTCCTCTGGGCTCTCGTATTCGTCCTCTGAATCTTCTTCTGAGTCTTCCTCTAAAGTACCATATTTTTCCTCTGCGCTTTCCCCGGGGCTGCCATATTCGTCTTCTGAGTCTTCCTCTAGAGTTCCATATTCGTCCTCTTGGGTCCTATATTTGCTCTCTGGGCTCCCATATTCCTCTTCTGAGTCTTTCTCTAAAGTCCTATATTCGTTCTCTGGGTTCCCATATTCGTTTTCTGGGCTCCCATATTCGTCTTCTAGGGTTTCATATTCGTATTCGTCTTCTAGGATTCCATATTTAGATTCTTCTAGGGTTTCATATTCATATTCGTCCTCTCGGGTCCTGTATTCGTCTTCTAGGGTCTCATATTCCTCTTCTGAGTCTTCCGCTCGAGTCCTATATTCTTCTTCTAGGGTCCTATATCTAAATTTAACAATTCCTGAACCCTTTTTATCTTTTCTGTATCGGGGATCGTCAAAATAAGCAAAAATAGTATTTCTACGTAAAACACCCATAAGGGGGATTTCAATCGAAATCCCAAAACAGGATATTAGTTCTTTCTCTTGTTCTTGATGATATTGTAATGGAATGACGAACCTATTTCTTCGCTTTTTCGCCAACAAATCTGAATTATCTTGAAAAATAGAAGGATAGATAAAATTCCAATGGCCATTGGACATGATTCGATCCGACGTTGAATAATCAAGAATTTCCCTATCTTTTTTACCATAAGTATTCATTTGATCTTGATCCTTGTGGAGTGAAAAAGACGCTATACTGGATCTGCACATACTTACTGACAATATCCATAAATGGCTTGTTTTTGGTAATCGGCGAAGATTACCATATTGATATTCGGGCGCATGGTAAACATCAGTACTCCAGTGCATTTCGCCGTCTGATTCAGAATAAATATGCTTTTGTACCCTTTCTTTAAAATGTAAAGTGGACGTTCCGGCACGAATCTCCGCAATTACTTGTTCGGATTTTACATATTGATCATTTTGCACTAGAATCAAGCTTTTTGAGGGAATATTCACACTATATAGAATATCTTGACTCTGAATAGTTACATGCAAGTCTATATAACATAGAAAAGCAGGCTGCCCATGACGGGTACGTGTGGGGTGAACCAAATTCTCATTGAATTTTATTTTTCCATTCGAAGGGGATCGTACAAGGTCGGCAGTACCCCCTGTGAATACTCCGCCAGTATGAAAAGTTCTTAATGTTAGTTGAGTCCCTGGCTCCCCAATTGATTGACCTGCAATAATACCTACGGCTTCTCCCAATTCGACCAGATCACTATGAGTAGGACTCCGGCCATAGCATAATTGACAGATCCAAGAAGTGCTTCGGCAAGTAAAGGGGGTTCTAATATATATTGGTTGTGCTCGAAATGGTTGTGCTCGAAAGGCAGTTATGAATCGATTGACTAATCCAATTCCAATATCTTGATTTCGCGCGGCAATGCATCGTGAACCGATATATATATCGTCTGCTAATACACGACCAATTAGTGTTTGGACAAAAAGTTTTTCCGTCATCCCATTTTGAGGACTTACAGAAATACCTCGGATAGTACCACAATCTCTTCTACGCACAATAATATGTTGAACTACTTCAACAAGTCTACGTGTAAGATATCCAGCATCTGCTGTTCGCACAGCAGTATCTACAACCCCTTTGCGGGCTCCATAGCAGGAAATTATATATTCTGTCAAAGAAAGTCCCTCGCGTAAATTGCTTTGAATAGGTAAATCAATCATTTGTCCTTGAGGGTCCGACATTAATCCTCTCATACCTACTAATTGGTGTACTTGAGATGCATTTCCTCTGGCTCCTGAAAAAGACATTAGATAGACTGGATTAGAAGGATCCGTTATCCGAAAATTTGAATTCATTTCTTGTTTCAAATATTCACTTGTCGCATACCATATCTCAACAGATTGGCGTAATTTTTCTACCGCGTGTACAGCCCCATAATAATAGTGTTTCTCCAAAAGAAAACTCTGTTGTTCCGCGTCTTGGACTAACCATCCCTTAGAGGGTATTGTTAAAAGATCCTCGATTCCTAACGAAATCGATGTAGTAGTGGCTTGATGGAAGCCCAGAGTCTTTAGTTGATCCAGTATATGGGATGTATATCCCATTCCAAAATGATCTATTAATCTGCTAATAAGTCGTTTCATACCAGTTCCGTCTATCTCTTTATTATGAAAGACCAGATTGGCCCGTTCCGCCATACATAAGTACCCCCTTTTCGGCTGAGTAGGATTCGACAATTGCTGAGTAGGATTCGACAATGGGCCTGAGTCAGTGATTCGAAAATTTAATTAACTTAATTGCCTCAATCTCAATCTGGATTCGCGTGGCAAATAATGATGATACTAGGGAAATCGGAATGCCCCCCGAAAGGGGAGGGGCATCGCCGAATCTAACTTTCTTGTTTAGGTAGTGTATGAATAGGCCTGACTAAATCCTTGTATGGCTTCCTCTATTTCTCTATAAAAAGAAATATGACCAAGAGTGGTTCGAATGTATATCGAACGAATTTCTTTTTTTCTATTTCCCATTATTAGATAGTGGGCATAAATCTCATGATAAGTCCCCAAAGATTCATATTGAACTTCAATCGGAACTTCTCTTGACCCAATGACGCGTTGATCCAGGTTCCATCGTAGCCACAAGGGACTATCTAAACTGATTAGTTTTTGTCTATAAGCTCCCAGTGCATCATAAGAACTAGAAAAATGGGGTTCTTTATCTTTCCTATATTTAAAATTATTATTATTATTGTAATTTACTTTTAGATTTGGGTAGTTTCTGCAACTATTATATCTATTTGCACAAATACCTCGACGCTTTCCAATCGTTAATACATAAAGCCCGATAAGCATGTCTTGGGTTGGTACGCAAATAGGATCCCCAATAGCGGGAGATAAGAGATTCATATGAGAAAACATAAGTAAACGGGCTTCTGCCTGAGCTTCCAAGGATAAAGGTAGATGAACAGCCATTTGATCTCCATCAAAGTCCGCATTGAAACCCTTACACACTAATGGGTGTAAAGAAATAGTACGCCCCTCTACTAAAGTGGGTTGAAAGGCCTGTATGCCTAATCTATGCAGGGTAGGTGCTCTATTTAACAGTACAGGATGTCCCCGCATAACTTCTTGAAGTATTTCCCATACAATGGGTTCTTTTTCCCAAATTTTCCTTTTAGCAATCCTTACATTAGAAGTGGCGCGTTTCGTGATTAAATCGCGAATTACAAATAGCTGAAAAAGCTTTATTGCTATCTCTAGAGGTAATCCACATTGATGTAATGAAAGCGAAGGACCCACAACAATGACAGAACGCCCCGAGTAATCGACCCGTTTCCCAAGCAGAGTCTCGCGAAACCTTCCCTCTTTACCTTCAATTACATCTGAAAGTGATTTGTATACTTTATTGTGACCATCCCTCGTCGGTTGCCCGCGGGACCCACTATCAAGAAGTGTATCCACGGCTTCTTGTACCAATTTTTCCTGGCACATTACTAAATCTGCTGGCGCTAATTCACTTCTTTTTAATAGATAGGCAAGATTGTTGTTCCGACGGATAACTCTCTTATAAAGTTCATTAATGTCTGAAGTCACTACT